>NW_026294391.1:26730367-26987702 GCF_007827085.1 Peromyscus californicus insignis | reverse complement strand
GTGTAACTAAAACTACTGTAAAATTATAAGTCTTTAACAAAAGCCACAACAACCATGCAGCAGTTAAAGGACAATTAGAAACCTGAAAAATTATACATATATAATGTAATATAATAGAATAATATAACATATATTATATATGCTATATTATACATATCATATGTACATAAATATATGTATATACACTTATACATGTGAATTGAGGGGAAAATAATAAATGTATTAAAATGGAGATGGCCACTATATCAAGGTATAATAGGTCAAAGCATTGTACACATAGATAAAAATAGGCTATAAACATGTGCACATGTATGCTCACACCCTCACAAAATATACCCACATACTCAACAGTAGGAGAAACATAAGCCAAGTAAAAAATTATTAAACAGTTAAAAAAAAGCAATGAAGAAACATATGTCATAATCATATTGATCACATCCTTCATCCTTTGGATAAGGCAGTTAAATATGAATGGATCAGCGATACCACATGAATTCATTTTTCAGATGCCCTTGGCAGTATTATACATTTCTGGACTAGGAATCTGCCTCCCTGCCCAGACTGCCTAGGTGGTTTTCCCTTGTATGCTATTCTCTACAGCTCCATGCTTATTAGAACACCAGGGATAATTTGTAAGTGTGTTTCTTTGTCTTTGAATTCTCAGTGAAGTTCAGTCTGTGATGAGGCTGATGTTCATTGCTCTTGGTCTTGGTTTTAGCCTGGGTGACATTCCCAGTCAGTTTCAATCAATCACAAGCCACTACTCTCTAAGCTTTGGGTTTTCCCTGATGCTTCAACCCTCTTGAAGCCTCTCATTTACTTTAGAAACTCCATTAAATTTGTTAAAATCCAATTCGAGGGATCTCCAACCATCCTTCCCCAAATCTGTTTACCAAGCTAATTTGTTTGCTTATTTTGAGGATCAAGCCCACTTGCATGGGATTAATCTCTGCTATTTGGGATCTGTTCATCCACAATACATGTTGTTCTGTGGTTAATGGCCCTTGTCTCAGGGCAGGGATGAAGAAAAATGCACTGAAAAGAAGCAGATGGAGCTTTCTCTTGCATAATTTCCCTTTGTCATATCCCCCAGTCACTGTGGTGAAAACTCCAAGTTTAGCTGAAGAAGAAACTGGCCTCTGATTGCTGTCTATCTTCCTCTCTCTGCAGGGCACACTGGGGAAGAATGGCTCAATTTTTTTTTTTTTTTTTTTTTTTTTTTTTTTTTTTTACCCATGAACCTGCAAGTACATTTTCAAGAAGAAATGTTTTGTAGATCATTTGAATTAAGGGAGTGAGTGGAGGTAGGAGATGTGGATTGGAAAATTACTTTGGAGTCTACTTCTGGTGATTTTATAGCAGAAATCTAGAATATACTTAAACCCTTGGTGAGAGTATAGGAGAAATAAATTGGACAAGTGTATGTTATATATACTAAAATCCAACAGAATGTTGGTTTTAATCTCTCAGTCTATTATAACAACCAGAGTAGAGGATAAGGCCCAGTGGTAGAACAAGGTCCGGGGGCTGATCCTCAGCATGGGGGAAAATGGACTGTAATCGGAGAAGAGGCTAAAGAAGTAGATTACTTTAGAACAGGGGGAAGATTATGCTAGCTTTCCATCACTGTGACGGAATACCCAAAAAACTCAAAAGAGAAAATGTTTATTTTGGCTCTTGGATTGGGAGGTTTCAATCATCGTTGCTTGGTTCTATTGTTTCTAGGCCTGTGGTCAAGCAGAACATTGTGGTGGCATGGAGTGGGTGTAGAAAGGCTTCAGTCATAAGCTGCTTATATCATGACAGCTAAGAAAGAGAAGGAGAGTGGGGAGGGGAAGGGGGAGATTGTGAGGGGAAGGGAAGAAGGGATGGAAGGAGAAAGCGAGAGAGAAACTTGAACAAAAATTCCCATCAAATCATGCTGCTGTGACCTATTTTTTTCTATCTAGGTCTCACCTACTAATGTTTCTACCACTTCCAATAGCTCCTTAAGTTATGAACACATAAGTACATTCATCTATTGATAAGACTCAAGCCCTCATAATCTAATCACTTACTCTCATGCTCCAAGTCAGTAGCATTGTAGAGCAAGCATTGTAGAGCAAGTACATGGACTTCCAGGTGACGCTGAGGAGTCCAACAGTAGCAAGGGTAATGAAGGCTAATAAGCCAAGACAAGAGAGCACATTTTTTTTGTAGATTGTCTTGGATTAGATGCTTCAGGAAGGTCAAAGGCACTGGGTTAGGTAAGCAGGAGAGGTCTTCAGCATGGCACTCTGGCAAGCTCAATGAGAGGAAGTTTTTGATTAGAATGAAGGTCATCAATGGGAGGAACTTCTGTATTGTTGGTATAGAAAAGAAAGGAGATTTCAACTGGACTCAGTGGGTTATGTAAGAAAACAACCTCAAAAATAGCCAATGGAAATAATAAATATTAGCAAAGTAGAAGGGAAGAGAAAGGATGATATACAGGTTCCAGTTTGGAAAGGACAATAAGGAAACAGAAAAGGGTCAAAGGTTCCCCCAAGATTGTTTTTCTATCTCACTTCAGGCACAGACAGTGTGTCATTGCACAGGGACTTGTATGCCTGCTCACACCTTAGATATTCTTTGACTCTCCATCCACAGATTCTCCCAAACACCAACTGCAACCTTCCATCTTGCTCCTATCTTCTGCATATACTCTCTTTGCCTTTTCATTCAACATTTATTATTGATAATATCGATTAATTGTTATTGATTCTCAGTTGTCAATCTTCTTAAACTGTTGATTGAGACTCCTAATGGAGCTGCAAAGAATTTATAGCAGTGAGAGGTGTCTGAACATGCAACAACCTAAAACTAATTCAAAATTAATTTGGAAAATATAGCATTGTATTGTATTGTATTGTATGAGAATATTTGATTTTAAAAATTACTGGTTGACTTTCAGACTTGAATTTCACACAAAAAAATATATAAATAGATTTAGTTTGGGATTAGGACAGACTTTCCACCAGTCTCTAAATTGTCCTAAGTAAAGTTGTGCCATTTATATATTAATGTGAAGTTGCATTATAAACTTGGACGACTACAAAAATCAAAATGTTTATCACCTTTAAATAATGTTGAAGGTGATTTTCATCCTGTAGTATTGAATATTCATTCAAGACAATGTTCTTTTATTAAAAATTTTTATTACATTTATTTATTTGTTGGAGGGGTGTGGCAAGTGTGCCACATGCTTGTAGGTCAGAGGACAACTTTCTGGGGCTGGTTCTCTCCTTCCATCACGAGGGGCCTGAGGATTGAACTCGGGTTTTCAGACTTGTTACCGAGCACCTTTACCCATTGATCAAGTCCAACACTGATTCTTCTGTAAAAATACAACAGCTCAGTAGTATACACATTTGCTTTGTCTGTGTATTCCAAAGATCAGTTATAAAATAAAATTTGAATTGATTTCTTATCAGTAAATGTTTGATTTGAGTACCTGTTTTATAAACCTACATAGCCAGAATTATGTGAAAAAAGTTTTGACTGGGAAGGAGGTGAGTAGAACATGCCTCAGATGTTCTGCCCTAGCACCTTGGACTGGGCTGTAAGCTTAAGTAGGGTGAAGCAACTGTGAAGACTATGTCCAGTAATGCAAAGTGGAAACAGCCACTCTTTATGCATGCTCAGATAGATATAAACATTCTTTCCAAAGCTGTCTGTTGTCTTCATGACAATGGCCCCCCCAAGGTGCAACTGGAAAAAGAAAAAGCCGTCTTTTTTTCAGAGAGTGATTTTAAAAACAAGGTTACTGCTCTGAATTGCACCATCATATGAAGTGGCATTTTTCTCTGGTTCAATACAACTCCCAAAATTAACTTCAGATCTCAATTACTGTCCTCCCTCGTCTCCAGCATCAGAGGATGTGACGAGACAGAAACTTTGGTTTGAAAATTCAGAACCGCAATTACAGCATCTATGGAGATCATCAAAGGAGGCTTTAATAACCCTGGCAGATTCTCTTTTTGCAAACACTGTGGACATAGGGGATTTAAACTCCGTTCAAGCACCTTTCCAATTATAATTAGAATCGAACAAAAGCACTAGTCAATAGATTTGTTTTTCTTCCTTGGGGATCTACACAACAGGAATTATTTTTTGGGGAAAGAGTCCAAGGAATTTATCTACAGAAAAAAATTAATCATAACTATTATGATGATTTGATCTTGGGAGTAAAGAGAGTCTTTGAAATAAGCTGCTTACTCAACCCACCCGAGTCCAGATGTCATTTGTTCCAGCCCCCCAGGGATGTTTTGATGTGATTTATGCTACTTTCTTGTGTTTGGTTACTTCGTGACTCAGTGCCAATGACCGGGGAGCTGAATTTGTTCCCTCTATTCTTTCTCACACTCTGGATTGATTCATACAAATCGAGGCAGCATGCGAAAGAGGTTTCATTAATTTTAGACAGGTCATGGATTGGAGAAACAGATAGAGCACTAATTGAAAATTCCAGGTTGTATGCTGTCTCCTTCTTAATTCCCCAGGCTGAAAGCTTGTGGGGTGTCTCTCTTTCAAAAGATCATGTGTGTCTGGTATGTGCTCTTTTTCAAATTGGCTTTGGATCACTGCATAGCTGAAACACCATACTGAAGCTTGTCTCAGGCCAAATTATCATAAGGTGTTTGATTGTGTGAGTGTGTGGACGTTTCATTTCTCTACAGAATCTTGTGTAGATGACACAGGTTGAAGCTTCTGAGGGTAATACAGCTAACAGACTGTCATGGTCTATTTCACAATCTCCTTGTAAAGTTTCATAAGGGAAGAGGTCTTAGATTCTCCCCTTTACAGAATTATGTGCTCTAATATAAGGTTTCATAATATAGTAATTCTTGACCAAGTGGTTGTCATATCCTCAGGGATAGGTTCTAGTAAGCCATCCTGAAAACACAAAAGCATGTATGGTGACTTAAATTTATTTGTTTTATGTTCATTGGTGTGTGTGTGTGTGTGTGTGTGTGTGTGTGTGTGTGTGTGTGTGTGTGTGCGAGCGCATGCGCATATGTGTGCACTCCCATGTATCTGTCATCACGCATGTATGGAGGTCAGAAGACTACTTTTGGAGTCTTCTTTCTTCCACCATGGGGTCCAGGGGTTGAACTCATGTCACCAGGACACTCCACCAGCCTTTTACCTGCTAAGTCACCTTGCTGGCCCATGTATGGTGATGACTTAAAAGATGTATGGCGGAGACTTGGTCTCACTGAGAGACCCACAGAGAGGGTTCTCCTGCTGTTTGCCCTTGTTAATCTACAAACTTACCAACTTCTCCTCACTTCTGGATTTCCCATACACTACCTCTACTAGTAAGAATACTCATATTTTCTCTCATTTCCATTTCAATTTCTGCTCTATGTCTAAATCTGCCAGAACCTTCTCTAGGGGAAGGGGCAGCCATGAAAGGCAACCTGTGTTCCTATGTAAAAAATTCACCTACTTGGATGGGAAGAGTGTGGGAAATACCATTTTCTAAACAGGACATGAAGATGGCCACCATGGACTCCAAGCAGATGTGCACACTGGCACTGAGACCATAGAAGTTGGGCCCTTCAAACAGTCAGGGGGCGGGGCGCAGGAGCACGGGGCACAAAGTTGGGAGGGAAGCAAAGTAGGGGTAGATCTGAGAAGAGTTAGGGAAGGGAGAGTAATGGTGATCAAAGCACTACAGAATTGTCGAGAAACTAATAACAAGTCCCCATAATAAAGCAGGCAGACAAAGAGTTCCATCAGAAAAGTCAGGAAATAAAAAGTCATGAATATGAAAGCATTTTTGATGTTTCACAAAACTTCAGAGACTTAAGGTCATCAAAACACTCTTACACTCTTCCCACCCTCTCTTTCACAATGATACCTGTGCAAGAGAGTTATTATATATACTATATTAAATGTGTATATAAAATCAAAATTTAGGCTGAGCGAATGACCTTACTTATGTATGCACTGTGACTAAAGGGTCTTTATTAAAGGGCTGACTGTGCACTGCCAATCTCACCCTGGCAACTTTAGTCTTCAGCATTACTTCAGCTGCTACTGATGGTGTCCTGTCTCTGAATCGTTAAGTAAGTAGGATTACATATTCCAAACACTATGCTAAGTTTTGATTCATTACCTTTCAGTACAATTAGATGAGGTTAAAATATGACTTCTTTCTGCTATTCATTGGATCTCCTAGTTTTGGTGTTCTTCTAGCCACACACTAGGTTTTTTTTTTTTCTGAATTTTTTTAAAATTTTCCTTCCTTTGCCTTTTCTTCCTTGTTTATCTTCCTATCTTTCTCCCCCTCCCTCCCTCCCTCTCCCTCCCTCTCTCCTACTCTTCCTCCCTCTTCTCCTCCCTCCCTCCCTCCCTCCCTCCCTCCCTCCCTCCCCTCCCTCCGTCCGTCCCTCTCCCTCCATTTCTTTCACCACTCCTTGCTTTTCTTTCTTTCTGATAGGGACACATACGGCTACACTGGCCTCAAACCTACTATATGGCAGAGGGTGACCTGGAAATTCTTTGTAAGTAATCTCTGAGTTCTTGTGTGTGTGGTGTGTGCATGTGTGTTGTATGCATACTTGGATGCTTTCAAGTAGAGAGCAGAGGACAATACTGGGTGTCCTGCCCCATCAGAGTTCACCTTATTCCCTTACCCAAACTGTATTCTTCCGCTGACCAACAAGCTCGGTAGTCACCTTGACTCTGGTACAGAGCTGGGGTCACAGGTGTGCAATCATGCCACAAATGTTTTTTCATACAAATATTCTGGGGATGTGAACTTAGGTCCTCATCCTGCACATATACACTCACACACACAAAAACACATACACAGACTCACATACACTCAGATGTACACACCCATGCACACTGAAACATACATTCACACACAAACTCACATAACTCATCCAGACAAACACATGAATACTCACAATATATACTATATTAAAAATAATATTTATTTTGCAATAGCTCCATGATATTTTCATGCAAGATTGTTTTAGTCAATCATTATTATACATGTATACTGTCTAAATTTTTTAATCTAATTTTATATATTACAAATATTTCAGCAATAATCCTTGTGGTCACAGGTTCATTGTGTCTGTAATTCTTTCTTTTTTTTTTTTTAAGATTTATTTATTTATTAAGTATACAGTGTTCTGGCTGCACATATCACTGCATGCCAGAAGAGGGCACCAGATCTCATTACAGATGGTTGTAAGCCACCATGTGGTTGCTGGGAATTGAACTCAGGACCCTTGGAAGAGCAAGCAGTGCTCTTAACCTCTGAGCCATCTCTCCAGCCCTGTAATTATTTCTTTATTATAAATTTGTAAAATTATGCAATCATTTGTTACAAAATATACAAGTTTGAATCTTTTATATGTACTCCCAGTGGTGATAATCCAGCAGTTTCTTTTTTTATGTTAGTCACTGTCTTCATTAGGATTTTTATTGCTATGATGAAACACCATAAAGAAAACCACTTGGAAAATAAGGGATTTATTTCAACTTATACTTCCAGGTCAGTCCATCACTGATGGAAGTCAAGGTAGGAACTCAAACAGGGCAGGAACCTGGAGGCAGGAGCTGACACAGAGGCCATGGAGGGGTGTTGCATATTGGCTTGCTCCTCATGGCTTGCTCAGTCTGCTTTCTTATAGAACCCAGGATCACCAGCCCAAGGTTGACACCACCTACAATGGGCTGGCCCCTCCCCCCATCAACACTCATTAAGAAAATGCCCTAATGGTTTGCCTGTCTATAGCCTGATCTTATGGAGATTTTCTCAATTGAGGTTCCTTCCTCTCTGATGACTCTGTGTCAAGCTGACATAAAACTAGACAGTACAGTCAATTTATATTCATTTTAGAACATTATCCCTTATATCGAGATTAGTGTCAGTAATAATAACAAACCCTTCAAAACAAACCCTATATTTGTTTTGATGTTTCCTATTTGTCACTTTTCTTCCTTTCTTTTTGTCTTATGTAGATTTTTAAATAGATTTGTATGGTTTACTGATACACTTGATAGAATGATTTTAGAATTTATTCATTTTATATTTTCAATGTAACTCATTTATACTATTATTTCTGTTTATTTTGTTTATTCATATTTTTGCTTTCCTTGAGGTTGTTTTTTTGTCTTAAGTGCTTCAGCTCTTAGATTTATGTGTTAATTCTATTTTTTTGTATTCCAAATCTTTCATTAATACATGATTTTTAATTTATATTTAATTTATGTTTTGCTGTGGCTAGACTTATTTGTTGCTGGTCATGTTGAGATGAAAACCTACACATCAATACTTAATGAATAACAGCAGCATTGTTAGTTAGGAATTCAGTCTTGCTTGGAGAGAGATCTCCAGAGCATACCCTGGAAAGACAGACCTCACTTTCCCTCCTTCTTGCTGCTTTCTGACTGCTGTGAGGTGAGCAGCTGAGCTCCATCAGTCTCTTCTGCTATGGTGCTAGCCCTCAACTGGCACAGAAACAATGGAGTGAGCCATCACAGACTGAAACATCCCGAGAGTCTGAGTCAAACTAAATCCCACCTTCTTCAAAGTGTTTCACTTGGGTATTTGTCATAGTAATTATATATATATATATATATACTATATATATATATATATATATATATATGTATATTTATGAGGCAACAAAGCTGTCTTGACAACTCCATTGCATAACTGACAGGCAGTTAGTACCCAGAGTCCATGAGATCCTACAACTTAAATAGACAGACAACTTAAAAATAGACAAAAAGTCTGAATGGCCATTTCTCCAAAGATGACATACACATGGGTTAATAGATACATGGGGACGTGTTCAGCATCATTCATCATTAGGAAGGCACTCATCCAAACACAGCAAGATATCACTCACACCTGTTGTAATAGCTGTTGTCAGCCATGCAGAGAGAATAACAAGTGTTGACAAGGGTGTGACCAGATTTGACCCTTTCACACCAATGATGGAAATATAAAATGATACAACAGTTGGTACAGAAAACAGTGTATTTACTACTTTAATTAAATACAGAGTCACATATGATCTAGCTATCCTACTTCAAAAGAATTGTTAGGAGGATTAATCATTTCAGGACTGAGAAGATGATCACTTGCCCATTGCAGCATTATTCACAGTAGGTAACAGATGGGAATTCTTAAATGCCTATCATTCGATGAATGGAAAAAGAAATAGGGTATGTATACATAATGAAATATTCAGACTTAATAAAGAAAAATGTCATTATTTACTACAACATGAAGGAACTTTGAGGAAATCATGCCAAGTGAAATAATCTAGAAATGGAAGGGTAAACGTTTTCCTTCCCCATTTATCTAAGACATCTGAAGTAATTAAATCCATAGAAGATGAATATGGCACACTGGTTGCCATAGTCAGTTTTATGTAAAGGGTTAGACTTTCCATTATACCAGATAAAAAGTTCTAGAGATCTGCTGTACAGAAAAAAAAAGAAGATACAGGACTGGAGACTCAGTGGGTAAAGTGCTTGCTGTGCAAGTGTAAGGACCTGAGTTCAAATCCCCAGGATTCATGTAAAATTGGGCACAGTAGCACATGCCTATAAGCCCTGTGCTCCAACAGGGAGCTGGGCAGTGGAGACAGGAAAGTCTCCACAAGCTCGCAGGCCCATCAATCTGTTAAGCACAGTGAAGAACCAAAGACTCTGTCTCAAGCAAAGTGAATGGTGAGGGACCCAACACTTGATATTGTCCTCTGACCTCCTCAATTGTGTTGTGGACATGTGTACATTCACACACACACACACACACACACACACACACACATGATTAAAGTAAATAAAAGTAACATTTCTAAAAAGCAGACATAGGAACTGGGAAGATGGCTCAGTTAGCCAAGTGCATACCACACAAGGCTTGAGTTTGTATTGCCAGCATCCACACGATTCCGGGTGGTGGGCTCAGGAGAATCTCTGGGGCTTGATGTCCAGTCACTCCAGCTGAATTTTTAAGAATTCACACAGCAGTTCACAAATATCTGTAATTACAGTTTCAGAGGACCCAATGCTTTCTTCTGAACTTTACAGGCACCAGGCACAAATTGGGGCACATAATAATGCAAGTAAAGTGCTATAGAATCTCGCTCTGTATGTTGTGAATGTGTGTTGCTTTGATTGGTTGATAAATAAAATGCTGATTGGCCAGTAGACAGACAGGAAGTACAGACAGGATAAGCAGACAAGGAGAATTCTGGGAAGAGGAAGGCTGAGTCAGGAGTCACCAGCCAGACATAGAGGAAGCAAGATGACAAGGCAGAACTGAGAAAAGGTACCAAGCCACATGACTAAACATAAATAAGAATTATGGGTTAATTTAAATGTAAGAGCTAGTCAGTAATAAGCCTGAGCTAATGGCTGAGAAATTATAATTAATATAAGCTTCTGAGTGATTATTTTATAAGCAGCTGCAGGACTGTGGGTGAGAGAGATTTGTCCTGAACATGGGCCAGGCGGGGGACACAGGAAAACTTCTGACTACAGTAAAACACTTATACACATGAAATATAATAAATAAATCTTAAAAATATAAACAATAAGGTGGAAAGTGTGAGGAAGATACATTAGACCTCTGGTCTTCCACACATGCATGTACACACACACACAGAGGCACGAATGCACTGGTGCACACATATACACACAGACATAGTTAATATTGAGCTACATGTATGTTTAGAAGTTTAACAAGGAGGATGAAATTTTTTTTTTACAACTAAAAGTTTTCTGTCTTCAAATATTGCTGACTAAAACATTTCGGGATTTTTAGAATGCTTAGAAATGTTCTATAGTGTTTGAAAATATTGTATGCTATTCTTTTAAGCTAACTAATAAACCCCATTGCTCAATAAATCTTATAAATTCCATATTACTTGAGCCATCTGTGCCCCAGTTTGATGCTTATGTGTGAGCCTGAGTATTTGCTTGTGCACCACATGCATTCAAGTGCATGAGTAGGCCAGAAGAGGGTGTCAGATTCCTGGGAGCTGGAGTAACAGGTGGTTGGTCACGAGCTACCTTGTAAGTTCTGTGACCCTAACCCAGGCACTTTGCAGAGCATCAAGTGCTCTTAACTACAGAGCCGTCTCTCCAGACCCTGTATCGTAGTTTGAACAAGTAAGTCTTCTATAGATTGACATTGACTTATGAAACTCTACAATTATACAGCTCTCGGTGTCTCCATCAAATCCAAAACAACTTCCCATTGCATTTATATGTCTTCATACATCTGTCTTATTTAATCTTTTGTTTTGACCTTGGCATCTCTTTTATGTTTCTGGCATCTGCCTAATACATCTTCAATCATTCTCATGTTTTTTTAGCCTTATCTTTGTTAGTAGCATATAACCCAGTTTTATTTAATACCTTACTTTTTTCAACTTTAGTTTGTTTTGTGTTTCCTAGATCCTACTTTGTATCTTTACTATTTCCATTATTTCTATTTTCTTTATGATGTGACATGTATATGTCCTATTCTAAACTCTACTTGCTTTTAATTTATCAAAAAAATACACAGAATCCCCACTCCTCATTTATTAAAATCGAGCATCCAGAAAAAAAAAAAAAACGCCACTGTCCTGTGTATGGAGGTGCTTTTCTTTGTCTCAGGATCAGTGTTATCTTTGAAGGTGGAATAGATATTTTTGTGTATTTGGAATAGTATATGTGCATGTAAACTTGCCAATGTAATTACTGTAAACGTATTTGCAGAAGTTGTATTAGTTGTGTGTGGTTTGTGCATGTTTTCCTATGTGTTCATGTGTGAGTAGATTGTAGAGAAAGGCACTGGGGTGTCCTTCCTATAGATCACTCTCTGCCTTATACCCCGGAGACAGGGTCTCTCACTGAACCTGGAGCTTACTGTTTCATCTAGAATGGCTGTCCAAAGCTGCTGGGGTCCACCTATCTCTGCCTCCTCAGCTTTAGGGTTCCAGGTACATGCTGCTTTGCCCAGCTTTTCTGTGGGTGCTGGGGATCTGAACTCAGGTCCTCACACTTGGGAAGCCAGGACTTTTTCCCCTTTGAGCCATCTTCCCAGCCCAGCATTCATTGATTTCAATGCTGCTGTCTTCCCATTCTTGATCTCTGAATTTTGATGTTCTCTTAGTAATTCTTTCTAGATTGATTTCTGTGTGGCACACTTTGTCACTAGCTTCCTGGTTTCTTCTGGTCAGGTGTTAGTGTTGTAGGAAACATTGGAAGATAGCTTAGTTTTCTGCTGAATTAGACTCTTTGATACTCATACTGGTTTTGTTTCTCAGTTATCTCTGGTGGCTCTGGTGTGCCCAGGTGTGTCCCTCTGTTGGTCAGCCACCCGGGAACATGCTGAACTCTTTGGGTTTAAAGACCAAGAATATATTTTGATCTCAGAAAACAATTATTTGAACACATCCTTGATTTTTGTGTTTGATAATGTTGGCGACAGAGCTGCTAACAGTTACTCAAATGCTGGCAATGAGTATGTTAAATAATTTACATGCATTATCTAATACACTCACAACAAGAGGCATTATCCTTCTCTTAAAGGTAAATACAGTGAAGTTTAAGATGTTAATCAATTCCTCCTCTCCCCCAGCTGGTAAATAGAAGTTCTCAGATACAAATGCCCCAGTCAGCACTCAAGGAATCCCTTAACTAAGTCCTGAAGTGCTTTAAATTCCCCGACTGTTCATGTTAGTCCCACTCTCTGTACTAGGCTAGCACTCAGCAGTTCAACTTTTCCTTGAAAATTCCATTTATTTTATGTGCATGTGTGTTTAAATGCCTGCATATATGCGTGGTCACAGTGTGCCTGTTTGAGGAAGCCAGAAGAGGGTGTCAGATTCCTTGGAACAGGAGTTACACCCATGAATAAGCAGCCTAGTGCGTGCTGGGAACCAAGTCTGGGGCTTCTCAACTTTGCTTTTTTATTGTCTAACTTTGAAGAATTTTGAGTTGCATTTCAGAATTCATTTAAAACCTTTAAAAATGTATTCACCTGTTTTTCTATTTAAAAGCATTTTATTGACCTATTGTGTGTTTGGGGCAGGGGTCTGCCACAGCATATGTGTAGAGTCAGCAGGAAACTTGTAAGCATTAGTTCTCTCCTCCTATCATGTGGGTTCCAGGGCCCAAACTCAGGTCCCCAGGCTCAGTGGCAAACACCTTTATCAGTGGAGCCATCTTGCCAGCTCTCATCCACCTTCAATTTTGTCTTTGATTTTGATCTCAGTGTGGTTTTCATGGTTTTGGCATTGTTGCACACAAAAACCATGTCTGTCATCTGCCTGAGAGCACTGGTGGACGAGCTCAAACACTCTTATCTATTCTGAATGTTCAACATCTGTATTTCTCAGGCTGCTTGATTTTGGGAAAAAGTTCCTATAGCCCTCCTGTTTACTGGTAGACATGGCTCATGGAGTTTTAGCCTTCGCTGTCTACCCTTGGACAATCCCTCTTCTCAGACTCTGGCAAGGAGAATACAGCCTCTATTTTCTGTTTCTAGAATCCATCCTATCTCAAGGTCAATGTGGTAAGTGGGCTGGAGGATTCTCTGTGACTGGCTTCTCTGCCTTGCCCATGAGATGGGGAATCGGGCAGTGGTTCTTGGGCGAGTCTGGGATAGGGGAAGCCCTGCCAGAAAGCACTTGTCTTATCCTCAACATCCCAACCTATCATAGCACTGTTTTCTTAGGAGCCTATGGGTGTGTCCTCATTCTTTATGCAGTGTTTGTTGACTTCTGTGTGTGTTATTAAAAGGGTCAGGCTCATGGAAATCTATAGAGAAGGATTATTTTGGTCAGTCAGGTTTAGAATGACATCTATGTATTCATTAACACAGGGCCTAATATTAGTTAAATCAGGCTGTTTTTTCCCCCCCTTCCAATTTTGTAGAAATTTTTGTCTCCTGCAGTATTCTTGATCAGCTAAAAAAATGATTTAAGACTATATTTATTTTATAATTATAATAATAATTAGTGTGTGTGTGTGTGTGTGTGTGTGTGTGTGTGTGTGTGTGTGTGTTGCACGTGTGCACATAGGTGCCAGAATGCACATATGGAGGTCAGAGGACAGCTTTCAGGAGCTGGTGTTCTCTTTCTACCATGTGAATCTCAGGGACTGACCCAGGGCAGCAAGCTTGGTGGCAAACACCTTTACCTACCTGTTCCGAGAATATGTCTCAGCACCAAATTTAGTGGAAGATCTCAGAACTATTTAGTTTTAGAAGCTGTGGCTTACTAAACAACTTACTTCTGTTGCTGAGTCCCCTACGATCCCTCATGCTGGGAAATCAAGCTCAAGGCCTCAGGTTTAATAAGTAAGTGCTACTTTACTAGCCCCCATAGCTAGTTGGTGCATCTTCTTCCCTTAGGAAATTTTAATTGCTATTTGTAATTATGCTTCTTGCACCTGTGTTCCCTGAGAGCAAAGCCAGGACCTGTAGTCTTTATGGAGTATGGCTGCAAGAAGCTAGAGGCAGAGAAGGAAGGAAGATTGGGTCGTTATAAGGATGTGTCAAGGAGTTAGTCTCTATTGTGCTGACTGACTGACCAATCCTGTTGCACATTGGAAACAACATGCAGTGTGTCTTAGCCTCTAAAAGTTTTCACTTCCCCTCAGCAGAAATGTGAATCTGTGGGATAGTTGTCCTATGAATCACTTAGGCATAAAAACTGCACAGGCGCCGGGCGGTGGTGGCGCACGCCTTTAATCCCAGCACTCGGGAGGCAGAGCCAGGCGGATCTCTGTGAGTTCGAGGCCAGCCTGGGCTACCAAGTGAGTTCCAGGAAAAGGCGCAAAGCTACACAGAGAAACACTGTCTCGAAAAACCAAAAAAAAAAAAAAAAAAAAAAAAAAAAACAAAACAAAAAACTGCACAGGCTCCCGGGAGGGCACAACCTGAACACGGGCTTGGACTCCTCCATGAAGCTGGCCAGCTAAGCACAGAGCACCTTAAGGCTTGGTGACTAGAGAAGCATGTCTGAGGCTCAGAAATCTGGCGTGGTAGGAGGGGTCTGCTAGGGATGAATGATTCTCTCAGTAAGGATCTGAAGAAGCAAATGCCAAAAGCATGTTGGAGCAGAGTTATTTTCAATTATACTTAGTATTACCCGAGATTCTAATAAACTGGAAATAGCTAATATTGCTCACAAGTTTACTGATGTTCTGAGATTTTTCATTTCCTGATACTGTGTGAATTAGGGAATCAACACATCTGCTGAGGTCCCCTGATAGGAGCCTGTGTGTCGGCAATGTCTCCTGCTAATCTGACCAGAGGTCTTCATCTTATTTCCTGTGTGACATGTGTTGTATTTATGAAATCCATGAATGGAGAGAGATGATCAACAGACTTTATGCAAGCAAATCTTAGTGTAATTCAAGCAGAAGGCAGCCTGAAGGAAAACGAGGACCCTAGACTCTTGAGATAGAAAGGACCCTGGAAATCCTGCTGGAGGTATGATTTCAGGCAGTTGCACCTACCCATCTGCTTTTCCTCAGTGACAAGATGTCTTTCAAAGCAGAGAGAGCCATCTTAAGGCTGGAGCTGAGATCCACTCGAGGCGACAAATTGGGGGCAATAAGCTAGGGGATGCTTGCCTACTGAATGATGCTTAAGAGATGTCAGTAATTTCTTTTTAGAGAAGGTTTATTTATTTTTTACTTATGTGTATCTGTATGTATGCCATGTGTGCATAGGTACCCATGGAGGTCAGGAGAGGGATGGAGTCATAAGCCCCTGTAAGATTCTGCACATAGCTTCTGAGAACCAAACCTAGGACCTCTACGAGAGCAGGAAGCATTCTTAACCTCTGAGCCATTTCTCTAGACCCCCCAATATCAGCTATTTCTTTTAACTTGTTGGGATGCCAGATTCAGTAATTATGCCCCAGATACAATTTTATGACTATTATTGCAATGAGTTGACAAAAGGATGAGTAAGATTTAAAGTTATTACAAGTTCATACTCACATATGTAAATACAAACTTCAAAGGATTCTTTGGGACTCACTTGGGATTTATAGAAATCTTGCCAAGATGGTGTTCAGGATAGTTTCATGTTTCTTACCACACTTTCATAGTATTAACACTGTAAGTATCCACCATACACTCATCGGTATGAGGAAATTGTCATGGTTCAATACTGGTAGCCAAATTCCAAATTTCATTGAGCTTTTCCATGTCTTTTTTTTCTCTTCCAGGATCCTACCCAGGGTAGGAACTGCAATTGTCTTTTCCTGTGCGGTCACTTTAGTCTCTCTCCTCCTCGGACATCGGCTCAGTCTTTCCTGGATACATTAGAAGAACATCAGTTAGCCATTAGGGAGCATGACCCTTGTTTGCTTTCCCCCATGTTTTCTCATGGTTGGAATAAATGGAGGCCCTTTCGTCAAGGAAACCAAGGAAATAATGTTGTGTACTTCTGTGTACACAGAGGCAATTTTTATTTTCTCAGTGTCTGAATTTTACCCTTGATGTGGAGTTTCCTGTGCACAAAAGATGCACTCAGAGATGTTATTTGTAGACTCTTGTTTTTGGATGTGAAATTAAGGGTTCCTAATTTCTATGATGCTTCTCTATAATGGTCTACGATCTCATTTCATCTATCTAACACATAAATAATTAATGAGTACTACATGCCAGGCATTGGGACACTGACAAACACTTATGTTAAACTAACTAACTAACTAACTAACTAACTAACTAACTAACTAACTAACTAATGTTGCCACACTTTTAATGCCAGAAACTCTGGAAGCAGAGTTATGAGTATCTCACTGAGTTTGAGGCTAAATTGGTCTACATAGCAAGATCCAGGCCAGCCAAAGCTACACAGTGAGGCCCTATCTCAAAAATTGGCAAACAAATAAAAAAAACAAGCAGAAACCCCAGTGTTCTAGGAAAATATATGCGTGTAAATACAAAGTGCATATGTCCATGTAGATTCATACAGATGAAATAAAATTCGCTGTAGTAGTTCGAATAAAAATGCCCCCTATAGGCTTATGGGGAGTGGCATTATCTGAAAGGATCAGGACATGTGTGTTGTTGGAATAGGTAAAGCCTTATTGGAAGAAGTGTGCCACTGGAGGTGGGTATTGAGGTTTCAGAAACTCAAGCCAGGCCAAGTGTGACTCTCTCACCTGTTACCCTGCAACTTGGGATGTAGAACCTTCTGTTTCTTCTCCAGTACCATGTCCACCTTCATGCATACATGCTTCCCACCATGTTGATAATGGGGATAATGGACTCAACCTCTGAACCTGTCAACCAATGCTCATCTGGGGCATGCTCTCAGCTGTGGGTCCCTCGTTGCTCTTATGACTAGCTAGACAGATGCCACAGGGCTGTAATCCTAGCTTCTGTGGTTAGGTTCCGCATCTTTACTTCTAAGCATTATCCATAATTTGTTGAATAATCTCAACAATAGGACTAGATTCAGCAGATAATCTTGGCTGGATCATTTGAGTCTGAAGTAAGGATCCTTCCTTTGGCACTGCCAAAGGATTTACAAGATAGAATTCACAGATATCTCTGAGATTATGAAGCAAAATGAGCCATCACAACTCATTAGTAACACACAAAAAAAATCAAGTGAAATCCAACACATTGATATTACTTTTTAACCTACTTTAGAAATAATACAATTGTTAGTATAGTAAAATGATCAATGATTACCTATGAGTGAAAAAAGAAAAGGAAAAGAAAACCCATCCCCCAACAGGACCAAATCTATAATCTTAAATCAATTTAAGTAAGAAATTGAATAATTAGTTAAAATTCTAGGGGTAGGATATAGATAACTCTGGTACAGTGTCTCAAATGACACATTAATAATACTTCATTAGACATCTCTCTCCTCTCCCATCCCTCTTTCTCCTGAGCTTGTGGCCTCATACAAGCAAGGAAGGTGCTTTGCCTCTGATCTACAGCTCCAGCCCTTCTCTTCGCCCCAAATTCTCATTCTGCCTCACTGCCTCTAGAAGGCATATTCCCATTCTTGAAACAATCACTGGACTACTGTGTTGTTATGGAGATGAATTTGTCTGTGCTTATAACTGAAGGTTGTGCCCAATCAAAGCTCTATGACCAAGAATAGGAAACTGGGTGCTTTCTTAAAAGGGACTTGAACTGCCCTTATCGGAAGAATACTGTAGATGTTGAATGGAAAAACAATTAAGATTTAGGTACATCAGACGAACAACCCCAGCAATGTGATTTAATCCTCTGTTAACACTATGGGACGTCCAGAGTTGAGCTCACAGGATGCTTCTGTGATTCTTTTACTTGGCTCCACTTCTGGAGTTGTTACAGCAGTCAGGTGGGCGTACTGGCGACTGGACACCTTGTCTTCTCTATGAAGCTAGTAATATTCACTTATATCACCATTCTCAGTGGACCTAAGTCTCTTTCCAGTTAGCTTTAGACTCTTGCAAGAAGAATCTCAGGACCTCCTGCCCCAGGGTCACATTATTGTCCTTACATTAATGGACTAGACCCTGAGGTGATGGCTACTTCTGCCCAGTTTGGACCCACTGTTGTACATCTAACCAATGACTGGACTCAGTAACACTCTGTGGTCTCCAGACGTGTGCCTTTGGGGAAGACTGAGCTATGCCAGAGAAAAATGGGTTGAGCAGGCAGAACTATAACCTGTGTAATGTGGTCCATTGCATCTGAGAGAAGTTAATGCTGTGTCTACACGAATTTTCTTCTTGTACTCTGAAAGGGAGCAACTGCAACTGCCAGAAATATTTTATAAAGAAAAAGAGAAAGATCATATATGATTTCCACTCAATCAGAATGCAGGAAGGATTCATGTATAGTCACTGGATATTCATGTAACTATACTTGGATGCAGGTGAGAGGAAACATGAGATTCCTGGACACATGGCTGGTGCTCCTTTAACTGCTATAATCATTGGATCAGAGGAAATAAGGCTGTTGAAATGACTGAGGTGGGTTCTACCAGCTGGATTTTGTTACAGCTCTTCCTTAATATTTCCTAAATTAAGGATCAGAGTAACAGAAAAGATGGCTCCTTTGAGCTTATGGTAAGTTTGGCAATTTCCTTATTTAGGTGTATTTCTTTTATATTCGAACCCCTTGAATACTAACTTTCAGAAATGGGGCTTAACTTGGGGGCTCTCCTAAATGTATACAACTTCATTAGACCCAGAAGTGTGTAGGGCTCTTTGGTGACATAGATTGGACATGATTCATTGTGTCTGTTCACCAGGTACCACACAGTTTCTTTCCATTGTGACCCAAGTTTTCATTCCTCATGTTTATCCCTGGGAAGGAGGCCACTGAAGATGATTAGCTCACCCCAAGGGCTTAAATGCAGCAGAATAATGATAACTTATTTAAATCTCCACACATTTTGAGGATCATCAGGGCCTGTGCCCTATGAATAAAGGCGATTAAAATTCAACAGAGTTTTGTGTACCCTTAATGTGCTTTCAGTTTTCTCCACATCTTCTTTAACATACCATTACACCGTGTGCTGTGACTGTGTCTTATAATGGCCCACACTTGGTAATACGCATGATGGTACAGAATAAGTCTAAGTGTCTTTAACATTATTCTTAATATAATAATGGTTCCTAGGGCTACATGCAGCTGTGAGTGCATATTAACAGGGGTAGCCCACTGTGAATTATGATTCTATAATACAGAATTTTCAGAAAAAAATACTTACTGTGTATGTAAAATAGCTGCCTTTTAAATGCTTAAAACTTGGGCTGTTTAAAATTGCTTCTAGTGATATTTTTAAAAGAAAATATTCCAGAGGTAAGAAGTGAATGAAATGGGTTTATGAATGATTGCTGTAAAGTCTTCTTTTCAAGGTAATAAATCACAAAACCGTAAGAGCAATGGAAAATTATCTTTTTATGCATGTATAATATGAAATCAATTCAAATGAATCCTAGTAACTAATGTTCTTGATGTTTTTGCCAACTTAATGGAGCTCATGATTATCTTTTATGCCTGTTGATCGGATGATACTTGACCTTATTTCTTTGTTAATTTGAACTAAATGTCTATAAATGTAGATGTGTTGAGAAATAATCTCTAATGACAATTTTACCATATTTTGGAGATCTCTGCTTCCCTGTATACACGTTCCTAAAATATTTCTGAAATTCCCACCATTCTATGGATTAGTCAGAACATGTTAACATCATATATGAATTTCACTGGGAACTGCCCACCACACCTTCTCCAGACATCCCCCTTCACTTCCCAGAGCCACCAAAGGCACACCAATGTTTTGCAGTCATTCATTGTCTTGACCCCTATGATTCTGCAGTCTGTAATGCTCACCTTTCTCCCAGGACACTTCTTTTCAGTCTCATAGCAAGGTTAAAGGTTAAAGCCTCTTCTGTATAACATCCTGACCATGAATTTAGTGGCTCTTTCCTAATGGCAGGAAGCATGCTGACCTCTTAGTGTGCTTACTGAGCAATACAGAGCCCTTGGATGAAAATATGCATTTTTCATACTGGCTAATTGTTGCTGTATGCATTGGCCACATTCTTTTTGTTTATTAAAATGATTTTTGTTTGTGTGCATACACATACGTGTAGTGTATGTATGTGTGGTATCTTCCTCTATTGCTTTCCATCTTTTTTTTTTTTTTTGACAGAGTCTTTCACTGAACCTGGAGCTTAATGATTGATTAGACTGGCTGGCTAGTGACAGAGCTCCTCCTGTCTCTGCCTACCCAATGGTGAGGATGCAGACATGTTCCATCAAACTTAGCTTTTTACAGGGGTGCCGAGGATCTGAACTCAGACCCTTATGCTTGCAAAGCAAGGACTTTACTGACTGAGCCCCTTCCCTAGCTTTGAAGTGAATTTTATTTTCTTTATATTATTCATCCTTTTAAATCTATGATCATGAAGACAATAATGATAAGAATCTCATTGTACTCCCAGGACCAAGCATAATGCTAATCATAAAAGAATTGACTAATGATTGTGTGTTACATAAATGGCTTGATTATTTCACTTAAGTAATCCATACATTGTAGAATTATTTTCCATGTGAGCTGATATGGGATTATATTAATTTTAAGACTACTCATTCTTTTACATATTTTCAGTGTTCTGAAATTAGTCAGGATCCACTATGTGCCATAATGAACAACTACAACATTCCTGTGGATTGGCAAAGGTTTGGCCTATCTCCTGGTCCAGCCTAATATGGCTCAGCAGGTTGTACTGGTTAGTTTTAAGGCCAATTTCATACACTCTAGAATCTCTAGGGAAGGAAGTTTCAATATGGATTATTTAGGTTGGGTTGATCTAGGAACATGTCTTATATGGGAGACACTTCCTAGATTATGGTAACGGAAGTGGGAAGAACAGTCCAGTATGGAAGGCACCAATCCCTAGGCAGGGGATCCTGGGCTGTATATGACTGGAGAAAGTGAGTGGAACACTGGCACACGTGCATTGATTTATTGCTCTCTACTCTTGACTGTGGATGTAATATGACTAGACACTTCAAGTCACCTGACACATTGATTTCCTTTCAGTGATGGATTTAAACCTGGAATTGTGAGCTAAATAAATCATTTCTCCCTTAAGTTGCTTTTGTCAGGGTAATTTGTCACAACAGGAAACAAAACTAAGGCAGTGATGAAAGGACCTTGTTATATGTAGTCTTTTAGGGACTGGCACTTGTGCCAGCTGGTGTTGCCCCCATTACTGGAATAATATCTTTCAAGTTAAGTGAGAAGTAGTAGGTTATGCTCCAAGGGTGAGCTTGCAAGTACTCACAGTCCTTTCCAACAGAAGAAAATAACACACACACACACACACACACACACACACACACACACACACACACACACACACACCACACACACACACACACACACACACACACCACACCACACGCACACGCACACGCACACACACACAAGCATTCATGCATACATGCAAGCAGATACACATGCATTTATGTTACGTGTGTATACACGTATCATGGCACACATGTAGAGGTCAGAGAACAACTTCATGAAGTCAAAATTTTCTCCTTTCACCTTTCTGTGGGTCCTGGGGATCAATCACATGCAGGTCATCAGGCTTGCGTGGCAAGTACCTTTGCTTGCTGAGCTGTCTTGCCTCTCTTCCATCTTTCTTGTTTTGAAAGAGCAGTTTCGTAGAACAGCTAGTGGGGGGAAATAAAGAGATCAGGAAGTGCAAGTTGTTCCTGACACAGTAGAAAGTAAGAATCCAAATTGGGTTTTGGCACAGCAGATGTGGATTAGATACAAGGACTGCTTAGACACACAATTATCTTGAAGGAGAGGGCTGGCTTCCGGCTTATTCCTTATTCCTCTCCCATGGTTCACCTCCTGCTACCCTTGGTCTCTGGTTTCTATGGAGAGCTTAGCTGCATTCTGCAGTTAGGTAAAACATAGTGAACACAGGGTTATTATTTAAGGATCTGTTTCTTTCAAGGTCACTTTCCATTGGTGCTGTGCCATATGGTACTGTACCTATATACTACTTGTGACAACTGAATACTTGCAATGTGATTGGTCTGGGTTCAGGTGTGCTAGGAGTGTATCAGAATATTGGATTTCAAAGACTTAGTAACTAAAAAAGAAAAGGAAAATATTTCATTAATTTTTAAGCTTTTAAAAATAATTTTATGTGTATGGATGTTTTTTTCTGCATATATATATATATATATATATATATATATATATATATATATATATATATATATATATATATATATCTGTGCCACATGCATGCCTGGTGCCCACAGAGGCCCAGAAGAGGCCCTGGAACTGGCCACCATGTGGGTGTTGGGAATTGAACCGGATCCTCTGGAAAAGTAGCCAGTACTACTGAGTCATCTTTCTAGCCCCTCACTAATATATTTTATATTGATCATCTGTGACAATCACAACCTTTTGGATGTGCTGTTTAAATACAGTATATAATTTTAATATTACCCATTTTCCTTTGTTTTTTATTTTGAGACAGGTTTTTTATGTAGCCCAGGCTGACTTTGAATATGCTATATAGCCACCATATCAACTATTTCTGGGGATAGAACTCAGGGCCTTGTGCATGCTAGGCAAGTACTCTATCAACTGAGCTACATTCCAATCCCCTTTCCTTTGGATTTAAAAAAAAATGTGAGTAAGCGCTTTTCACAATCCTTCCACCCCCACATAATGATGTGTATGAGTACCTGGTTGATGCTCTGAGAATACTGAAAAGGGAGGCAAATACCAGCTCTGTTTCTAGGCTGTGTTCCAAAGTCATTGTCCAGATTCTAACTGTGATGGCGAAGCTAAATTATACTGGTGAACTTGCAATCATTGCTGGAAAATCAGACTTGGGAAAATTGTTGTGAACTTCCTGGGCAGGTTAAATAAGTGGAGTGATCAACTCCAGACTGGATGTACAGTTCAAAGACCTGGAAAAATGGCAGACTAGTCTTCAGTCCAACCAGTCCAGCTCCACTGCATTGACAATCTCAGTTGGAATCATGGACCATGAAGAAGCAAGAAGAAAACACATAGGCAGGAAGATCCTGTGATTTTTTTCTAGAGATGTAAGGCACACTTATAAATAATCTCAGTGGAAGGAAAAAAAAATATGTGATTGAGTTAGGAGCATACCTAGTGACCCCAGCACTTGGGAAGTCGAAGCAGGAAGATCACCCATGTGTTATAGAACAGACTGGGCTACATAGTTTATTCTAGACAAAAGAGAGCTACATAGTGGGATTCTGTCCCCCAAAACAAAGCAAAAACCAAACTCCAAAAGTGACTATAAAAAATTTTAAATTGTGTGTGTGGCTTGCTTACGAGGCTCGTATTTTTTTTTAATATGGCACTTCAGTTATAGTTGAGTAAGAGAGGAGGCCATGTTTATTCTCCAAAGGCTGTGTTACTGATTTCCTGTGGTATGGGCCACTGACCTGTATTAAACTGCAGTCCTCCATGATGTAGCCCCCACTTACGTCTCTAACCAAAATGTTCTCAAAGAGCAAAGGAGGCATATGGTCAGGACTCATCTCCCCTTGTGACTTCATTCCTCATTTTCCTTCAGTAGTACCCCTCACAAGTTTTGTAGGGGATTATATTAGTTACTTTTCTGTTGCTGTGATAAAACTCCATGACCAAGGAACTAAGAAGGAAATCTTTATTTGGGCTGTGGTTCCAGAGGGATAAGAATCCATCACAGGGAGCTGGCGAGGTGGCTTAGTGTTTAAAAGCACTTGTTGTTCTTGCATGGGACTTGAGTTTGGTTCCCTGCACCCACATGGTGGCTCATAATCATCTGCAACTCCAGTTCCATGGGATTCAATGCCCTCTTCTGACCTCCATGGGCACCAGGCATGTGTGTGATATACTTACATACATGCAGGCAAACACTCATACACTTAGAGTAGAATCAATCTTTAAAAATAAAAACGGAGTGGGAGAGCAAAGAAAGAGATATCTTGATAGAGGGAGCAATTATGGGGTTAGAAAGAAACCTGCTGCTAGGGGAATTCCCAGGAATCCACGAGGACGACCCCAGCTTAGACTACTAGCAGTAGTGGAGAGAGTGCCTGAACTGGCCTACCCTGGTAATCAGATTGGTGAATACCCTAACTGTCATCATAGAGCCTTCATCCAGTAACTGATGGAAGCAGATGCAGAGATCCAGAGTCAAGCACCAGACCGAGCTCCAGGAGTCCAGTGGAAGAGAGGGAAGAGGGATTACATGAGCAGGCGGGTGTGATGTGTGTGTGTGTGTGTGTGTGTGTGTGTGTGGTGTGTGTGTGTGTCAAGATCTTGATAGGGAAATATGCAGAGACTACTGAGTCAAGCTCATAGGAACTCACGAACTGTAGACCGACAGCTGTGGAACCTACATGGGACTGGACTAGACCTTCTACATATGGGAGATGGTTGTGTAGCTGGGTCTGTTTGAGGGTCCCCCTGGCAGTGTGGTCAGGATCTATCCCTGATGCATGGGCTGGCTTTCTGGAGCCTATTACCTATGGTTGGACGCCTTGCTCATCCTTGATACAGGAGGGAGGGGCTTGGTTCTGCCTCAACTAAAGGTACTGGACTTTGCTGTGCCCCCATGGGAGGCCTTACCCTTTTGAAGGAGGGGATGAGGGTTGGATTGGGGGAGAAAGCAGAGGTGGAGAGCAGGATGAAGGATGAGAGGGGGATCTGTGGTTGGTATGTAAAATGAATAAAAGAATTTTTAAGTAAAAAAATAAAAAATAAAAAAATATCCATCATGGAAGGTATGGCAGCATAACGGGCATGCTGGCCAAAGCAGGCAGCTGAAAGCTCACATCCTCTATTGCTAGCACAAAGCACACTACTGAAGTAGTTTGAAACTTTAAACTCTTCAAAAATCTATCTCCAGTGATGTAAATAGGTGTATAATGTAGTGCATATGTATATAAAGTATATGATGTATGTAAATAAGACCACACCTCCTAAATGTCTCCAAACAGCACAACCAACCATGGGACAAGTGTTCACACATCTGAGCCTATGGAGAGCATTTCTCATTTAAACTATCACAGAGATCAAGGATGGAGCTCTACAGAAGGGAATTACTACCTATGAGAAGACATTTAAACGGTATGTGGATTGGGCCTTACTTCCATGGTTGATGGGAATAAGCCCTTCACAGAAGATACTTTGGGGATCCAATAGCAGATTCTTTAACATTGAGGCTCTACCCATTGGGAAGACCACTTCTTCCTAATATCTTCCATGAAACACTGCCCTCTACTCACAGGGCATGGTCTTATCCGAGGTTAGCTCCTCCTACCCGTTCCCAACTTCCTTGGAATGCTGACTCCCTGAGAGTGCTGCTGAACCCCACTGATAAGACAAGAGAAAGTAGTCAGGGAAATCACTTCCTTAACACATTAACTTTTGCACTTGATGACTCTAAGCACGGCCATGGCCTGGGACCAGGCATAGGTCAAGGTTTGAAAATAGGCCTTTCAAGGATGGCTACTTGTAGTTGAAAGGTGCAAAGGGTACACCCTCGTGCCCCAAATGCTGGAAATGGAAGCCACCAGGAACTGAACTCAGGTCATCAGGCTTGGACTTTTATCCACGGAGCCATCTCACCTACCTGGGTTTAACTTTTTTTATCTTTTAAAAGATTTTACTTATTTTTAAGGTGTGTGTGTGTGTGTGTGTGTGTGTGTGTGTGTGTGTGTGTGTGTGTGTGTGTGTGTGTGTGAGAAGAGAGAGAGAGAGAGAGAGAGAGAGAGAGAGAGAAAGAGATGTTCATGTGAACAAAGGTACCCTCAGAGGCCAGAAGTGTGTGCCAGATACCCCCTGGAGCTGGAATTTCAAGTGGTTGTGAACTTCCTGGCATTGGTGCTGGGAATTGAACTCTTACTATCTGCAAGAGCAGCAAAGCCCTTAACTGCTGAGCCATCTCCAGCCCCCAACCCCAGTTCATTCTATTCTGTCCCATAGGTCTCTGTGTCTATTATTATATCGGCACCACACTGTCCTTAATATTGTAACTTTGTAGGAAGTTTAGAGTTGGGAAATATAAGTTCTCCAACCTGGTTCTTTTGTAGATTGTTTTGAATATCATCAATTTCTTGCATCTTCATATGACTGTTTAGATCAGCTTATCAATTTCTGGGACAAAAAGAAGGCAGTCAGGACTTTGGGAGGGCTTGTGTTGAAGCAATCGATTGGAGGTCCAGTTTAAAAGAAAGGCTACTTGAGCTTTATCTAGTCCTGTGTAAATTATTAGGATCTGTATTTTACCTCACCCATAAAGTATATCTCCCAAGCCCATTGCTGCCCTCACATTAGCAAGAGCCATTTTTCTTCCTCCCCCATGTGGGTTCTGGGGACCAAACTCAGGTTATTAGGCTTGGTGGGGAGTGTCTTTACCACTGAGCCATCTCACTGGCCCATGTTTCTCCATCATTAAGGTTTGGGTGTGAAACAACTTGAGCCTGGCTTGTGGTACTATTAAGACTTGATGATATCACGAGGGCCCCGTGTTCATCAATGGATTAATATACTGACGAGTTTGTAGCTGACAGAATATTAGGAGATGGGGCTCTATTTGAGGAAGTCGACCACTTGGGGCCGTGCCTTTGAAGGGTAGATCTTGTCTCCAGAGTCTTCCACCTCTTTCTCTCTTTTCCTAGCTGCCGCCAGGAGAAGAACTTTGCCCTGCCATTCCCTCCCTTCTGTGTCCTGCCTTCCTACAGCCAAGTGGCCATAGACTGAAATCTCTGAAAGTGAGCCAAAGTAAACCATGCCTCTTTTGATTTCTCTTAGGTGTTTTGTCAATGATGGACCACTAACTGACACTCCCTTCAGCTAGTTCAGTTCCTAATATTGTATTTGTACAGGTTGGGTGGAGCAAGGCGGACGTTAGGAAGAGAGTGATAAGAATGTATTGGAGAAGTAGTGTGACACTGTCTCATAATAAAAGAATCTACCTTGTTTGTTTGTTTGTTTGTTTGTTTGTTTGATTTGAGGCATGTAGCTCAGGCTGACCAACTATCTATGTAGTCAAGGGTGACCTTGAACTTCTGATCCTGGGATTACAGGTGAGCACCACTGTGCCTGTTAATAAGAACTTGTCTTTTGACTATATGTTTATGCACTAGTGTGCTTCGTTAGGTACAAGATGTTAAATAGATTGGTAGTTTCATCAAGCTTTCCTAATCACTATATAAATAGAGAAGTGCACTTTAATGCTAAAAATGTTTTCTAGGAGATTAAATTGTTTTTTATTCAGATATTATCAAATTGGGAAATAATATTTTAATTTTTTTCTTTATTGTATATGTATGAGAGGAGAGAGGGAGGCGAGAGAGAGAGAGAGAGAGAGAGAGAGAGAGAGAGAGAGAGAGAGAGAGAGAGAGAGAGAGATTGAACCACAGTACTCATGGGGACTACTTTTGAGGACAGCTTGTGAGAGTATGCTCTCTCTTTCCACCATGTGGGTCCTAGAGATGCACTCAGGTTATCAGGTTTGGGGACAAGCACCTTTACCCACTAAGCCATCTTGGGAAAGGGTACTTACCCCCCAAATCTGATCTATCCACCTTATTTTTGAGGACAGGATCTCTCATACTGGTTGGCTAGCAAGTCCCAGGGATCGACCTGTCTCACTTTCCAGTGTTGGGATTACAAACACATACTACCATGCCCCAGTTTAATTTTAATGTGGGTTTGGGGGAATCAAACTCAGGTCCTTGTACTTTCAAGGCAAGCACTTTACCAACTGAGCCAGCTCCTTAAACTCTAGACTATATGATTATAAACCCATAAGATATTTCATGTATATATAGGTTTGAGCCTGATTTCACAAAGAAGTTTCTAGGTCAAATAATCTATTACTGGAAATGCTGTAAATTAACCTGTAATACAAAAGAAGTTATCATGGGTATAAATCTTTTAAAAAACGTTGTTAATAAAGCTGTCAGTCATAACTCTACAAGAGAATGAAAGACACTTAGGCCACAAAGACAAACTACAAATACCCATGATTAAGTTTGGCTTTTGAAACAGGATGGATTTCATGATCTTTTCAGAAGTAAGGTACAGGGGACCCAGGCAGGATTTTAGGTTTGCTTATGTCCCAATAATAAACAAGACTTTTAGGTTGGTTGTGAAATGGACTCTATAGGCTTATGTCTTGGAACACTTGGTATAAGCTGGTTGCACTGTTTTGGAGAGTTGTTGAAACTTTAGTAGGGTCCCTGGGGGCAGGGCTGGAGGGGTTTCTATTTTAGGTTTCTTTATTTTTAAATAAGTGACTTGTATGGGTATGTGTACCCTTGCAGGTGCCTATTGAGTCTAGAGAGTGGAGCTGGAGTAACAGGTGGTTGTGAACCACATAATGAGGGTGTTAGAAACATGAATGCATGTCCTCTGCAATAGTGCACGCTCTAACCACTGAGCTTTCTCTCTAGCCCTGGGACTTGTGGTTTTATAGTCCAGCCTCATTTCTTATCAGCTCTCCTGTCTGCAGATGCACTGTGGCCAAATGGCCACTTGCTCCTGCTGCCGAACCTTTCCTGCTATGATGGCATGTATCCCCTCGAACTGTAAGCTAAATAAACCTCCCTCTGTTGACTTAGTTCTAATCAGGTATTTTGTCAGAGCACAGGAAACAGAAAAGAAAGCACCACTTTGAACTGACTCGACATTGGGATGCTTACTTGGATGTGGCTGGAGTTTTGTAATTGGAAAAGGAAGAGGCATTTCCTGGAGCCGTGTGTGAAGTACAAGAATGTGTTGGAGCATGGTGTCATGAATTGCAGGAATGTAGGAGTCAGACAGCACCTACACCTGCAGGACAGCTAGGGAAAGAGGCCATAAGTAAACAAGATGGCATACTTCTGTCTTCTTCTTTACTCAGGATAAAGATGTGGCAAAGTTTCCTCCCCTGCTTTGCCTGACCTGCCTATACTAGGCAGGCCTTGGACATGGGACTGTGAGCCAATCAGCTACTCTTCTTTGTCCAAGCTGACCATACAAAATGAGGGGAGAAAGACCAGGACACTAAAACCACTTAAACCCCCAGTCCTTCAAGACAAAATGGATTTTGGTTTATGAATCCCTTCTCTGCTTCTGGGAGTCTGTCTCCTCATATGTGTACTCAGGTGCACACACACTTTCACTTTTGATAAAACTTGTTTGCTTGTTGTGTCTATGATTTATTTCCTGCCTTTTAATTTTTTAATTGTCAGAGAAAATGAACCCAATGTAAGACCCCTACATGGAAACAGAATGACCCATAAAGGATCTTATTCTGTGAAGGCAGAACATTGAGATGCCTTATTCAGGGTTTGACTGGGGTCCAGCAGAGACTCAGGAACAGAGGCAACAGGTCATTGTGTGGCTGGTTCAAAAGAACCTGAGTTTTGGTGAGGAATACGGTTCTTGGTAAGCAGACAGAGGCAAAAAATCTTCTTGATCACATGTGGCTTGTGGTGGCTCTCTTTCTACTAGTGCTAACAAGGCCCGTCATCAATTTTTGCCTTGGCCAAGACTAGATGGTGTTGAAATGGTCAGCACATTTAAGCTAGATAGGGGCTCATCTTTCTCATGGGGATGTCTCAGTTTTATTTATGTTGCTGTGATAAAATACCCTAGCAAAAAGCACCTCATGGAAGAAAGGATTTATTCAGCTTACAAGTCCAGGTTACTCCATCATGGTGGGGAAGTCAAGGCAGCAGGGCTTGAAGCAGCTGATCAGAACACATTCGCAGTCCAGAACAAGAGAGAGTGTATGCATCCTTGCCTGTATACTTTCAGCTCCTTTCTTTTCTCTTATATTGTTAAAGAACCCTGCCCAGGGAATGGTGTTGCCCACAATGGGCTCAGGCTTCCTGAATCAATCAACCATGAAGACAACCCCCACAGACATTCTCACAGGCTAACATAATCTAGTTAATTACTAATTAAGACACTTTCTCCTTTCTTTCTTTCTTTCTTTCTTTCTTTCTTTCTTTCTTTCTTTCTTTCTTTCTTTCTTTCTTTCTTTCTTTCTTTCTTTCTCTCTCTCTCTCTCTCTCTCTCTCTCTCTCTCTCTCTCTCTCTCTCTCTCTCTCTCTCTTTCTTTCTCTTTTTGGTTTTTCGAGACAGGGTTTCTCTGTGTAGCCCTGACTTTCCTGGGTCCTGGAATTCTCTCTGTAGACCAGGCTGGCCTCAAACTCAGTGATCCGCCTGCCTCTGCTTCCCGGATGCTGGGGTTAAAGGCAGGCACAGCCAAGATTCTCTTCCCAGGTGATTCTAGGCTGTGTCAAATTGACAGTTAAAAGTAATCAGCATTGTGTGTGGGGGGGACCAGAACCTCTTTGTTCTTCCCATTATTAGTCAAAGAAACAGTGACCACTTCTGTATACTAGTGTCCTGCACTAGGATTTGGGGGTATGGAGTTGAAAAGGACCTAGGGTTCCTGGTCTGATGGGGAGACCCACATAGTAGATGTATGTTAGTTGTACAGATCCTACCATTCGTTGAAAAAAGAGATAGGAGAAAATGTTTGAGGATGATGAATTCCATTTGGAGAGTTTTCGAAGCCTTGTAGGAAAGAAAACCCTAGAGATTGGGAGAGAGGGGTGGGAGACTTGCAGCTCAGCACCCATAAATGCCATTGTCTTAAAAACTGCACTGCTCTGTCCCCGCATTTACATTTGAAAAGCCTGAATAAACTTGCAAAACACATTCAAAGGCAAATTATCATAGCAGACGTAGATTGGATACATGTTGAAAGTTAAAAATTTATCATCTGGGCCAGTAATAAAATCCAAATTACGCAGACTCAGAGAGGAAGTTTAGGCATTAAGTATATTAAGGGGTAATGGAGATAAAGAGAGAAGTGTTTCTGAAGCCTGAGTGGGTTCTAATGATTCTGACTGTCCTTATGAGAAATACAGGATGCAGGATTTTGAAACTGAAACTGTCTGGAATGCTTGGTTAAAATCAATCTAGCTTATATGTATCTCAATAAATAATCAAAGAGCTGTTTTGAGTATTGAAACCAGGATTAGTTTTTTTTATATCTCTTTTTTTAAATGAAAATAAAATTATATCAAGTCCCCCTTCCCTTTCCTCCCTCCAACCCTTCCTATATACATCTCTCTTGATCTTTCTTCAATTTGTGGCCTGTTTTAAAATTGTTATTAATTGTTATTGCTTCATATATAAGTTCAAAAATATTTAAATACATTTTGCTCTGTTTGTTTCCTGTTACCTGTATGTTTATGATTTTAGATAATCAATTAAGAAGGCTGTCCCTGGCGAAGACTATTTTTCCAGATTTCTGAGTTCCTTAGATGGCTAGAGTTGTGTATGTATGAGGGCCATGTGAGATTTCTCCAGTCTGGCTTCAAATTCACTGTATAGCAAGGATGATCTTGAACTCCTGATTCTCTTGCATCCATCACCCAAGAGTGGGGAAATTACAGGCACTCACCACTGAACCTGGATAGAGCTGGGAAAATTAAGAGAGAAATACCCAAGAGATCTGGATGGTGGGATCAGAGAATACTGAGGAGAGAGTCACTCCTCAGGCTGGAAACACTTCTGGGTAATTTGGGCTTGTCTGGAAACTGGGGGAACAAGGCAGATTTCACTAATTTCTGTCTGGATGTTATTGGATCCCTTGTGAAGGGGTATTTTAGACCCTAGATCTGTATTTGGGGAAATGGACTCTTTTTGAACTTTTTTTTTTCTCTTTTCTTTTTCTCCTCGAAGCTTTCAACTCTGGGCTCTGCCGTGGAAACAAAAAAGGAAAAAACAATTTTCCTGAGCTAGAGTGTGAGAGAAAGGTAGCCTCTGGGGCTAAGTATGGGGGTAAGGTGATCAAAATGAGAGACAGAAAGGTGACTACAGAGCTCAGGGGTGAGGGGGTCGGTTTCATACCACACTCAATACTTTGCTGCTGTTAAATTCCAGCCAGACTTGGAAACAGGCTGTTTTCCAGCTGTTCTTGGTGACCTAGGGGAAGTCTTAGGCAGTAGGCAGAGTTCCATGTGTGATGGTCATATTCTCTCTTGTCCCCTCTCCTTTCACATGTGCTTGAGAAAGCATGCCCCAAGGGCTCTCCAAGTTCAGAATAACGTTTACTGTTTGACATTCACAGACCTGCTTAAAAAATATATTTAAAACTTATGTATTATTTGTTTATTTAGGGTTCGTGTGTATGTGTGTGTGTGCGTGTGCGTGTGCGTGTGTGTGTGTGTGTGTGTGTGTGTGTGTGTTACACCAGTGTCACAGTGTGCAAGTGGAGGTTCAAGGGCAGGGGCAGGATTCAGTTCTCTACTTCCACCACATAGATCCCAGCACTATGGAGAATGGGACAGAAGGAGTCCTGTGAGTCCCAGGCTACAGTGTGAGAGTTTGTCTCTAAATAACATTTATTTTTAAATGATGGAGCTTGGTTGAGGGCAGGGAGAGAAGTTAGCAAAGATTGTAGGAGTCAGAGGAGATGGATGACCCTAAGGAAACAGTGTTTTGCAGACACAACAGGACTGATACACAAGAACTCACAGAGACTGTGGCAGCACACACAAGACTAGCACAGGTTCAAACCAGACAAAACCCTAGCACTGAGAAGGGAAGTGGGCACAAAGTCCCACCCCTAACTGAAGAACTATTTGCAATTGAGAACCTTTTGGAAAAGGGAAAATCAGTTTTCATCAGTGGAGTCTCACGGAGTATAGCAACCCACTCCAGGGCAGGCCCCATGCTCAGTAGTAGTTGGCCAACACAAAACAGACTCCATGATTATTTTTTGTTTATTTGTTTGTTTATTTATTTATTTGTTTGTTTATTTATTTATTGTGTTTGTGTGTGTTTGAGAGAGAGGTGGCAAGGATCTAGAAAAGAATATGATCAAAATATATTATGTAAAATTTTTAAATAAAAAGTTAATTAATAACAAAAGAAAGAGCAAGTAATGGGGGTGCGGAGAAGGTTCAGAGATTAAGAGTACTTGATGCTCTTCTAGAAAACTTGAGTTCAGTTCTCAGCATCCATGTCGGGCAGCTCACAACCACCTGTAACTCCAGTTCCAAGGGATCTGGTGTCCTCTTCTGGCCTCCTTGGGCACCTGCATACACTTGTGTGTATATATGCATGGGAGTACCCTGCCTCACTCACAATTAAAAAGAAAATAAATCTTTAAAACACAATTAAACTCATTATTTTGCCATATATATATATATATATGCATGTATGCAGAGGGGAGAGATTTAAAATAAAAAAGTATCTTTAGGGGTTAGTGAGATGACTCAATGGTTAAGGGTGTTTGCTACCACTCCGATGACTAAGCTTGAAGCCACACCCAGAAGTAGTCTTCTGACCTCTATACTCACATCCTGGTAAACATGTGATGCACCCCACTCCAACCCCCAGGACAAAAAAAATACATTTTTTTAAAGCCCCTATTTACCAGGCATAGTGGCACATGCCTTTAATCCTAGCACTTGGTAGGCAGAGGCAGGTGGATGGATACCTGTGGCTTGCATAGTGAGTTCCAGGCTAGGTAGCGCTACACAGTGAAACCCTGTCTTTTTATTTTTTTTTTTTAGTTGCCATATCTTCATAAACCCTACGGCTGATCAATAAAAATTGTTAGTTTCGCTGATGGACCTGGAATTATCATGGTTACGTAAGGACCTCTCTCAAGTTAATTGAAAGCTGCAGCATTTTGAAAGTGTGCCTGACTGTTACGAGAAGTGCACTTGAAACCACTGAGATAATCAAGGGGAAGGTAAGGGAGGGACAAGAAACAGCTGAATCGTTGGGAAAAAAAGAGTCAGAACAAGAGAATAAGGCAGATAAAGGGCAATGGTTGGCAGTAACCAGTGAATATCGAAAGCAAATAAGGATAAGACATGCCTAATGATGGTGTTAGGGGTGGGGTGGACAAAGTGGAAACACAGGATCCAATTATTGTTTTTCAGGGCTGCTTGGTCATGGTCCTGGAAATGTACAGCACCACTTGGCTCTAGAAGTGAAATCACAGAGTCAGAGGGTCAAAGAAGCAGGCTGTGTTTAGAACTCCTATCAGCTTTGTGACCACCGTTGGGTGTGTGATCAAATGAACCACCATGGGCAGCTAAACAGCTTTACTTGTCAAAAATATTTCTTTGCAAGCTGCTTTTCTAGAAGTAAAATAAGTTCCAGATGGCCCCTGGTTTTATTTTCTTAATTGAAAATATTTGTTCATACAGTATATTCTGATCATGATTTTCCTTTCCTCTACTCCTCCCAGATTCTCCCTACCCACCTACCTCAATGCCATTTCTTTCTCCCTCTCTTTAGAAAGCAAACAGGCAAACAAACAAAAAATCCAAACACGTCAGAAAAAGGAAAAGAAACGAACATAAGAAAACACACACACAAACCACAAAAACACAAAATCAGAAACTATAATATACATGTAAAAGACTAGTAAGATAAAAAAGTGCCCAAACAATATAAGACAAAAAGTCTACAAGATTACCATTGAGTTTGTTTTGTGTTGGCCATCTACTGCTGTGCATGGGCCTACCCTTAAGTGTGGTTGCTATACCCAGTGAGACGCCATTGGAGAAAACTTATTTTTCCTTTGGAAGTGGGTGTCAGTTGGAGATAGTTTCTTGGTTAGGAGTGGGAGTCCTTGTCCAGTGGGAGCCTGTGTTCATGTTCTCCTTTCATTGTTCGGACACAGTTTGGCTTGAATCTGTGTAGGTCCTGTGCATGCTGACACAGTCTGGGAGTTCATAAAGTGCATCAGTTCTGTTGTGTCTGGAAGACACCATTTCCTTGGTCTTCTCCTTCTCCTCTGACTCTTAATCCTGCCTCCTCTCCCATAGGGTACTCTGACTCCTGAGGGAAGGGATTTGAAGAAGACATCCTTGTTTAGGAGTGAGTGCTCCAAAGTCTCTCATTCTCTGCACATTGTCCTGTTATGAGTCTCTGTTTTAGTTCTCATGAACTATAAGAACAAGCTTCTCTGACGATTGCTGAGTGAAGCACTGGTCTATGGGTATAAGAGTATGTCATTAGGAGTAATTGGTATTTGGTTTTCCTATAGGTCTCTGGCCTATATAGTCCCAGGTTCTTAGCTCCCAAGCATGTTAGGCATGGGTTCCATCTCATAGAGTGGGCCTTTAATCCAATCAGAGAGTGGTTGGTTACTCCCACGATATTTATGCCACCATTGCAGTAGCAGGTCATGAAGGCAGGTTACTATCGGAGATCACAGGGTTTGTAGCTGGGTTGATGTTTACCTTTCTCCTTCGGTAGTGTGCAGAGTACCCTCCAGTACCATGAACACTAGTAAGTAGGGGTGAAGGTTCTAGTTAGGCATCTGCTTGACTTCTTCATGTTCAATGAGATACGTAAGTGTTGTCTTCAGCAATAGGGCCTTACTATCATTTTTTGAAGAGCAACCAATAGCTTTGGCAACAGTCTGAGGTGTTAACAGGTTTCCACGGGACCCCTTTGGCCAATGATTCAACTAAATATAAACTCTCCTGGAACTGGAGGCTTCACTTGGTGGTGGAAAATGCCTAGTTTGGGCATTGTTTCCCCTATTATTTGGTGATTCCATTTAGATTCCTTTCATATATGAATATACTTTGGAAGCTTCTACAGCAGTAAGTTTCCATATGACCCCTCAAATGACTTTTATTGTTCGTTGTCCCTCCTCATGTTCCCTCTCTTCCACTCCCTCCCTATTTAATCCTCCCAGTCCAGTCTCCGTAGCTATATATTCTTTTCCTTTGATGAGTATATAGAGTCCTTCTCTAGCTCTTCTGATTAGCTTTGGTTTAAAGTCTATTTTTTCAGATACTAAAATGGCTACACCTGCTTGCTTCTTGAGTTCATTTTCTTGGAGTATCCTTTTCCATATTTTTACCTTGATAGTATGGTAGGTTTCTTGTATGCGGCAGAAGGATGGATCCTGGTTTTTTAATCTAGTCTGTTAGACTATGTATTTTTATTGGGGATTGGAGACCATTAGCATTGAGAGTCATCAATGAGCAATTTTTATTGATTCCTATTATTTTGTTGTTATGGTATGGATTTCTCCCCCCTCTTTTGATTTATTGGTCTGGGATTATTTATCCCTTGTGTTATTTTGGGTGTGGTTAACCTCTTCAGACTGAAGTTTTCCTTTTAGTACCTTCTGTAGAGCTGAATTTGTAGATAGATACTGCTTAAATTTGGTTTTATTGTGGACTGTTTTTTTCTCCATATATTGTGACTGATAGTTTTGCTAGATATAGTCTTGGCTGGCATCTGTGGTCTCTCAGAGTTTGTAGAACATCTGTCTAGGCTTTTTGGCTTCCAGAGTCTCCATTGAGAAGTTGAGTATTATTCTAATGGGTTTGCCTTTATATGTTACTTGGTCTTTTTTTTCTTGCAGCTTTTACTATCTTTTCTTTGTTCTGCATGTTTAGTGTTTTGGTTATTATGTGTCATGGGGCATTTTCTTTTCTGGCCCTGTCTATTTGGTGTTTTGTCACAAAGGAATGAGGATGGCCTAGAAGGTAGGGCTGAGAAGGTCCACAAGAAGTAGCCAAGCTGGATCTGAACTGGTGAAGTTCCCAGGGTATGGAGGTAGGGTGGGAAGAGCTACTGTCTGTTTTTATCAATTAAAAACATTGGGCAGGAGAGATGGCTCAGCAGTTAGGAGTACTGGGTGCTCTACCAGAGGACCCTGGTTTGTTTCCTGGGGCCCACTTGGCAGCTCACAACCACCTGTAACTCCAGTTCCAGGGTATCCAATACTCTCTTCTCATGTCTGTGGGCACATGGTGCACAGACATAATCAAGCAAAACACTCATATACATAAAAATAAATACATGTGTGTGTATGTGTGTGTGCACATGTGTGCATATACACATGGGCCCTGTGAACACTACAACATACCCATGAAGGTCTGAGGACAACTTGCAGGAGTCTGTTCTCTCCTCATGTGGAACTAGGGGATAGAACTCAGTCGATCAGGCTTGTTGCCAAGAACCTTTAGCTAGCTCATAGGCCCTGTTTGTTTTTTGAGGCAGGGCCTCCTGTGAATGGAGACTCTGTTCCTAGGATGGTAATAATGGGAGATACTATGGAACCTTTAAAAGGTGGGGGCCTGTTGGAGGTCATTGGGTTATTGGGGCCCTACATTCAAAAGGAACTAGGGAGCTCATGAGGGAGGGCTGCTTTAAAAAGAGCCAGCTCAGGCCTCTAGCTCACCTTCCTTCTCTGTCAGGTGTTCCTGCCACCCACCTTGGAGGCCTCCACAGAGCCAGAGCTCGGCTTAGCTATTTGGCCTCTAAAACCGGAAGCTAAGTAAGCCACGTTTCTGCCTTAGGTATTCATCCTTCTGACAAAGCTGGCTAATCCAGCTCTGGTGCTGGCAAGCTGCTCGGACACCTCCTTGCTTTCTTTCAGAAGAGATGCAGATGAGCTCCTTTCTGATCCTCCTGGAGTCATTTGAGATGCTAGGAGGAGGGATGGCCTGTGGCCCTTAAAAGAAGTCCTTTTTTCAGTAACAAAGCTGGAGAACTTGGTGACTTCTCCCAGTTTGTAAGTTCATTATAACTACAAAGACTTCCCTTTCAGTTCTCACATAAGAGGTTATCTCAATTTCTTTTTGAGGTATGATTAACCTGAAAATCGCTAGTGCTCACATAGTGATGTGCACTTTTGAAGGGTTATCTTGTCTTTTGAAGGGTTATCTATTTACATCCTTTTTCATTTCTCCCTTACTTTCTGTATACTTATGCACTCATGCACACGTGTATGTGTGTGTGTGCGTGTGTGTGTGTGTGTGTGTGTGTGTGTGTGTGTGTGTGTGTGTATTCATCTGTCAGTTAACAATGTTTCCATCAATGGTGACCTGTACATAGCATGGTGATCCCATAAGATCATTACCTAGTGATGTAGCTGTTTTAATTTGTCTCAAGACTGGGTCAGGTTGTGAGGTTATAAAGTATGTGTTTGATAGAAATTTTTTTGAGATGATTTCCATTTTTGCTTTTATTCTTTCTTTTAACCAACCCTTTCTGCTCTCAAACTCCTTTCTTTTCCCATAATTCCCATCCCTTCATGGGACCAGACATCTTAGGGACTTGTTACCTACTATCAGGAAAGTACAGTTTAGTTTCATTCTCTTGATGTGATAAAACATTCTGACCAAAACCTATTTAGGGAGAAAAGGGTTTATTTCATTTTACACTTGTGGGTTACAATAACTGAGGGATATTAGTGTTACTGAACTTGAGAACAAGCCAGGATTGGCAGCTTGTTCTCAATTAGCCAATTAAAACAGCTAAATTATGGACAGCAGAAAAAAGGAGATGTTTTCCATGGGGCCATATTGGGAAGAGGGACAAATAGATCCAGTGACTCCCCCTACTTCGGAGTCCTGAAGTGAAATGGAAGCTTAAATAAAGCATCAAGGATATCCACATCTAAGCAGTCTTGGTCACAAGGCATGGTCACACCCAGCGTTGACCCATCATTGTCTGGGCTTCAGCCTCATCTGGTAAGATACTTGAGAAGATGTTAGAACTGTGTGAAATCTCTTTCCTGAAGACAAGTTCCCTCTCTGGCTGGCACATTTTCCTTCTTTTAGCATGAAATGCCTGGGGATGTTCCCGTTTCTTTGGGGCTCATTTTTTCAATAATCTGATAGTCAGATTGTTTCTTTGGAATATCTTCATTTCTGCCAGGCCAGTTATATCAGGGCAGGAACTCAAGGCAGGAACCATGGAGGGCTGCTGCTCACTCACACTCTCTCAGGCTTATGATCAGCCAGCTTTCTGGTCTAGGAATTTCTCAATTGAAACTTCTCACAGATGATTCTAGGCTATGTCAATTTGACAATTAAGGCTAATTAGGACATACACTATCTGTGAGACATGTTGTTTATATATATGTATGCACATATATGTATATATGTGTGTATATGTATATTAATAAGTCTCTGTGTTGTTATTTGTGAGATGGTGGCCCAAAGGAAAATCTGACTACACTAAGGTTGACCTATAACTTGCTATGTAGTCCAAATAGCTTTCAATTCATGATCTTCCTGCCTCAGCTACCTGAGTATTAGTGCTAGGCTTATAGGTTCACATGAATAACTGTGTTATTTATGTATATATATAATAAATAAATATATATATCTATTTATATAAATCATATGTATATATGACTTATTTATGAGTATTTGCCATATGTATGTGTATACATATGTATATGTATGTGTACCATGTGTATACCTGGTAACCAAGGAGATCAGAAGAGGGCACCAGATTCCCTGGAATTGAAGTTACAGTTGTAAGAAGCTATGTCAATGTTAGGAACCAAACCAGGGTCCTCTGCAAGAGCACCAAGTGCTTTTAATCACTGAGACATCTTTCCAGCTCCACATTATTGGCTTTTAAAGTGGGGGTATGAGGGAAATGGTCAGTGCTCAACCCAAAAGAAAAACAAAGCAAAAAACTAATCTCTCAGAATAGAATTGTAGACATCAGAAGATTTATGTTTACATAGAGTGATTTTCCAGTGTCTTTGCTTTCATATCACAAATCTTCTATCCTTTCTGCCAAATAAGGTTTGCTTTGGTTTTGTTATTACTTCAGCTTTTTCTTTAAATACTAATTTTTATTATATTAGTATCATCACACAAACTTGAATGTATTAAGCCTAGAGGTGAAGCCATTATACTCTCTCTGTGTGTATATGTATGATGTATGTGTGTCTACCTGTGAGTGTGAGGTGTACACACATGTGTGCAGGAAATCATGCATATGTGTGTACACTTAAGTTCATATGTGAGGACCACAGGTTGATGTCTTCTTTAATCACACTTCACCTTATTTTCTGTAATAGGGTCTCATTCTGCAGCCACCCACCTTGCTGGGGCTATAGGTATGTACCATTGTGCTTGGAATTGTACTTGGGAGCTAGGAATCCTAATTTAGGCTCTCATGCTTGTGTGATATGAACACACACACACACACACACACACACACACACACACACACACACACCCATCGACTGCTGACAGTATACTGGACAAACTGGACAAACAAGACACAAAGGAAAAAGACTGTTGAACTTTGTCAAGACAAGGTAGGACAGTCCTTCAAAATTCCTGCTTCACAGAAAAATCTGTCAGATATTCTAGGCATGTAGACTGAAGATAGATGTCCCAATATTGCAGAGGAAGCTTGGGTGACTGTCCAGGAAGCCAGCTGCTTCTGTCATTTCTATAGTTTTGGAAGTTGCTTACTCTGTACTTCCTGTTTCCTCAGGTAATGTTATATCCTTCTTAGGCCTTTGATGGAGTTGAAGATGAGATGGTAATAGTTGTAGTTTTCCTTGTTACCAAATTCAGAAAAGAAACTTACAAAAGGGATGTAAAGTTTATAAGGTTGAGAAACATAAAAGCTTAAATTGCTTTTCTAAGAAAATGTTTTGAGGTCTGAAAAGGTAATTTTGGGTTGTTAATACAAATTAGGATAGAAAGTGAATTAGGAACACAACTTTGGACTCACCAAGATAGGATAGATAATGGAGTATTTTCTCTGAATTTGCCAAATGCAAATGGGCTGGATATTATAAATGTAATTCTTACTTGATAATTGTTCTTATTGTATATAGTCTTACTATGTTAAAGCTAAAACCTTTCTTTTTATTTAGACAAAAGGCAGAAATGTTGCAGAATATTTATTTAACTATGCAAAGATGTATTATATTTGTTTATGTTGTGGAATATTTGTTTAACTATGTAAAGATGTGTTGCATTTGTTTAATTATGTAAAGATGTATTGCTGTCTTACCTTGCCTGCTTATAGCACCTGATTGATCTAATAAAAAGCTGAATGGTTAATAGTGTAGGAGACCAGCTCTGACCTGTTGAAGGGTTCTTGAAGGGAGGAGAGAGGAATGAGGAAGTATTAGATAGAAATATAGATGGAGACAAGAAAAAAGACAGAGACACAAGATAGCTCTGGGAGGGCCCTGGTCAATACCCAGTTGCCTCAAGTTTTATTCTAATGGACTTTTTATACACTACCAAGGGGAGAGGCACTTTTTACAAAGCACAATGTACAGCCAAGTGTTGACCCTTCAGAACACCTAGCAACCATGCCCCTGGCCAAATCATCCTATTATGCAGCCCTGCTGGGTAAAGCAAGCTAGGGAGCCTCTGTGGGCCTCTACACAATAGTAAGTGAGGAGGTGTAGACGGAACTTCCAGGCAGGGAGAGTAAATAGGAGGAGGAATTTAGGTTCAGAAAGGAGGAAGAAAGAAAAAGAGATGCCAGGGGCCAGCCAGCCAGACATGGAGGAAGCGGGAAAGTAGGACATACAGAATGAAAGAAAGGTAAAAGCCCCAAAGCAAAATGAGGATGAGTAGAAACACATTAAATTAAGTTAAAAGAGCTAGTGGGACAAGCTTAAGCTAAGGCTGAGCATTCATAATTAATAATAAGTCTCCATGTCTTTATTTGGGAACTGGTTGGTGGTCCAAAGAAAACTACAGAACTACAGCTTTTATTTTAGATTTCTGGCCTCCAAACACAATACATTTGTATCTGTGAAGCTATCAAGTTTCTGGTACTTTGTTTATTCTGTATCCTTTTTATGTTTTGTTTTTGAGTCAAGATCTTGTGTAGCCAGGTATCTTAGTTAGGGTTTCTATTGCTGGAAAGAGACACCATGACCATGGCAATTCTTATAAAGGAAAACACTTAATTAGAGCTGGCTTACAGTTTCAGAAATTTAGTCCATTATCATTATGGTGGGACATGGTGACATGCAGTCAGATGTGGTACTGGAGGAGGAACTGAGAGTTCTACATCTTGATCTGCAGGCAGCAGAAGGAGACCGTGTCCCACACTGAGCATAGCTTGAGCATATAAGACCTCAAAGCCTGACCCCACAATGACACACTTTCTCCAACAAGGCCGCACCTCCTCATAGTGCCATTCCCTATGGGCCAAGCATTCAAACACATGAGTCTATGGGGGCCATACCCATTTCAACCACCACACCAGGTCTTAAACTTGCTATGTGACCAAAGGTGACCCTGAACTTGTGATCTTCCTAGCTCCACCTTCCAAATTTTTGGATTCCAGCATGCACCAGTGGGCTGGAGAGACGGCTTAGTGGTTGAGAGTACATATTGCACATTGTTCTCGAAGTGGATCTGTGTTCTGTTCCATGCATCCATGTTGGGCAGTTCATAACTGCTTATAACTCCAGCTCCAACTCTGCTGGCTTCTTTAGGCACTTGCACTCACTGGCACATACCATCCTAGTCCTACATAATTAAAAATAGTAAGAAATAAATCTTGAAATAAAAGTATGCACCACCACAACTGGCTCCGTGGCACTTTGTTCCAGCTTTTTTTTTTTTTTGGTTTTTCAAGACAGGGTTTCTCTGTGTAGCTTTGGCACCTTTCTTGGAACTCACTCTGTAGCCCAGGCTGGCCTCAAACTCACAGAGATCCGCCTGCCTCTGCCTCCTGAGTGCTGGGATTAAAGGCGTGCGCCACCACCGCCCAGCCTTGTTCCAGCTTTTAATACAGCTTCAAAGATGATTTTTGGCTGAGTTGGTAGAGTATTTGTGTAGCATGTATGAAGAACTCAGTTCTGTCATCAGCAGCACATAAACAGAGTATAATGGTGCATACCTGTAAACCACTCAAGAGGTGGAGGCAGGAGGATTATGAGTTCAAAGTCATTCTTCCCTACATAGAGAGTTATGGGCCAGCCTGGGCTACATGAGGCCCTGTCTTTAAAAACAAATCAGATCCATTCTTCGGATTGATCTTCTCTTGCAATCTTTGTCAATGGCAAACATCATCCTGATCGATTTGTCAGTAAAGAGCATTACTGAGAAGGTAATGGTCCCATGGGGGTGGCATTACAAGATTGTAGTCAGAAACACCTGGCCAGCACACGTTTTCCTGTCCTTTGTTAAAGGGACTGAGGTGTTCTGTGTGGTGACACAAATTGTTTTAAAGATAGGATTAGAAAAGATGTGAGGGCTAATAAAAGTCTGGGACTTTTTTCTCTTGTGGTTTAACCAACAGAGTCACTGTTAAGAAATATGCTGAAAATTTGCTCTTTGAAGAAGATTGTTATAGAGTTCTAGATGAACCCCTATAATAACATATGAGGCATATGAGGTTACAGGCTGGTGTTAGGGACTCTGCACTACATCTCTGCATTTGCATTTCCTGCCTCTAGGGCATAGGAATGTTTAAGGAATACTAAGAACCTGCAAGATGCTTTAGCAGGTAAAGGTGTACTTGTTGCTAAACTAGCCGAACTGAGTTCAATTCCCAGAACTGGCGTGGTGGAAGGAGAGAACCCATCCCCACAAATTGACCTCTGACCCCCAGATGTGTGTGGCATTCACACAGCCACGCATACAAATAATTAGACACGTGTTTTTTAAAAAAGACTTAAACCCCCCCAGTCAGCCCCTCCAAAATCATTTTGAATCCTAGGAAGTGGAAGTGTAGACAGCACCTGTATTTCCCAAGGGATTGATGTCATTCGATTTGTGTAAAGTAATCATTCCAAGTGAGAGGGAAGAGTGGGTCTCTGCATTAAAATCAAATCAGCCTGGGAAATGGTTCTTTTCAGGGACTGCCTTTCACAGTGTTCCCATTTAGCTTTGAAATAGACTTCTCTTTCCAGACTGGCTCTGATGGGTCACTCTCATCTCCGTGATTACCCCTGACATTTAGTGACTTGTGTAATTAGCTGGGGCCGTTCTTTTCTCCCGGGAAAGGATGGTGTGCAGCTAAGATGCACTCTGAAAGTCTTTCCTTGACTTAGGGGAGTGGCTGTGCCTAAGCAGTCAAGATGAAGCCTGGACCTTAGCAGAGGTAGGGGTGGTTATTGGCACATACCTCCTGTTTTATCCCTTCATCAAAGCTTCTTGGGTAACAAGGTAAGCTGGTATTTCCTATGGCACAGAATGAAATAGAAAATCCCATAAGCTTCTTTAAGGATTGAGAACTCCATGTGTCTCCCCTCCAGGTGAGCTGAATAAAAAACAAAGAAATGACTCAGAAAAAGGATTGAAATGTTACTGATGGGATTTTTGATATCAAAGTGGGAGACATTTGTTCTCCTTAACGTGGCTGTGTTGGGCCTTAAGTCTGACCCAGCAGTAGAATGGGCAGAGATGGAATCAAGCAATGTGAGTGGAGCATAGAAAAGCCCGCCAGAGACTCTGCCTCCCCTTTTCAGTCTTGGGCAACAGTTCCGGCTACTTTCCCAGATTCTCAACAGGGTGATGGAACCACGTGGCATTTTATTGCCATGGCTTGTGAGTGGAAGGAAGGCATGTTCTTGTTTGGGGAGTATGCCTTCTTCCTCGCTTTCTTCACCTACTCACCTCTGCTTTCTCTGGAGTGAGCCGAGACTCTGGGACACAGAGCCCCAGGAAAAAGGAGCCTGGCTGCCAATTATCTCAAGGAGGGAGAGTGGCCTGGGCTATTTTAAGAGACAACGATGAGCCTGGCAGTGGTGCACACACCTTTAATCCCAGCATTGAGGAGGCAGAGGCAGGTGGGTCTCTGTGAGTTCGAGGGAAACCCTGCCTCAAACAAACAGAGAGAGAGAGAGAGAGAGAGAGAGAGAGAGAGAGAGAGAGAGAGAGAGAGAGAGAGAGAGAGGGAATGAAGTTTGGTCTGAGTCTGTCTTCTTAGACCTCCTTAGCTCTTCTTAGTACAGGGCATGCTATAGACTGTGTGTCCTTCACTGACATGCTGACATGCTGGTCCTGTAAGGGCAAAGATTTTGTTCTAGAAACAAACATGTTTTGAGAATATCATTCACTGTTAAGTACTTGCTAATGTTTGTTGAGTGAATGAATGAATGAATGAGGAAATGAATAAACTGCAAGGAGTGCAGTTGTGATGAGATGGAATTTGGATATATATATTTTTTTCTTTTATGACACACGGTCTTATGAATCCTAGATTGCCTCAAACTCAACATGTAGTTCAAGATGATCTTGAACTTCTGATTCTCCTGGCCCTACCTCCTGAATGCTGGGACTACAGACATGTACCAACGTGTCCAGTTTATTCAGAGCTGGATATTGAACCCAGGGATGTCTGCATGCTAGGCAAACATTCCATCAGCTGATAGCTCATTTCCTTGAGTTTAGAGATCTTTAAAAAAGACATCTATCTATCTATCTATCTATCTATCTATCTATCTATCTATCTATCTATCTATCTATCTATCAATCATCTGTCTGTCTGTGTGTATGCCATATGTGTATGGATGGTCACAGAAGCCAAAGGAAGGTGTCGGATCCCCTGGATGTGGGTGCTGGAAACTGAATTCAGTTCCTCTGGAACTGATGAGCCATCTCTGCAGCCCCCTAGAGATTTTTTAGAAGGCATTTTGACTTAAAAAATTACGTGTGTGTGTGTGTGTGTGTGTGTGTGTGTGTGTGTGTGTGTGTGTGTGATTTGTGTCATAGAATTCATGTGGAAGTCAAAGGCCAACTTTCAGGAGTTAGTTCCCTCTTTCCACCATGTGGGTTTAGGGGATTGAACTCAGGTCATCAGACTTGCTGACAAGCACCTTTACCTGCTGGTCCATGTTGTGGGCCCAAGTTTCAAGATCTTAACCTTGGTTTCATCAGATAGCATTATCAGAGAATTCTGTGGAAGGAATATCAGTTTAGACTAATTTACTCAGAATTAATTCCAAACATTTGTATTATCTGTTGCCCCCAAATTTCATAGCTTATAAAAATGAAAATGTACTATTTCTTCACTGTTTCTGAGGACTAGGAATCTGGGAGTGCCTGTGGCTCAGAATCTCCTACCACACTACAACCAACTGGTATCTAGGTCCTGCATTTACCTGAAGGGGTGATTAGGGCTGGAGATTAGGCTTCCAAAACGTTTCACTCACTCAGGGGTTAATCTTGATTGCGATCTTGATGGGATGTAGAATCAGCATGGAACATGTCTGTGAGTCACTAGATTGGGTTAATTATTGTGGGGAGATATACTCTAAATGTGGGTAGCACCATTCCATGGCATGGAGCCCCATACTGAATAAAAAGGAGAGAGTGAGCTAAACACCAGAATTCATCTGTCTCTGCTTTCTGGCTATGGTTGCAAGGTGACTAGCTGTGTCATGCTTCTGCCTCCCATGTCTTTCCCACCACAGTCAACTGTATTCCCTGGAACTGTGAGCCAGAGTAAACCCTTCTTTGCTTAAGTCACTTCTTGTTAGGTGTTTGGTTACATCAACATGGGAAGTAACTGAATGGGAGAACTTCTGATCCACCTGACTATGACCAGAGACTTCTCTCATTGCCTCATCACACGCTGTGCCACCAGACACTAGTTCACACTTGGTAGAGCAAGTGATTCAAGAAAAGGCAAGGGGCCGGAGTCGGGGTGGTGCACGCCTTTAATCCCAGCACTTGGGAAGCAGGGACAGGGGTATCTCCAAGTTCAAGGTCAGTCTGGTCTCCAGAATGAGTTCCAGGATGGCTATAGCTACATGGAGAGACCCTGTCTTGGAAACAACAACAACAAAGGAAAAGAAAAGAAAAGGCAAGGAATGGGCAACCAAGATGGGAGCCCCACTCCTTTCTTCCCACCTCATTTCTCAAGTTGCCCATTGCTATTTAAATGCTTATTTATTTTGCATTCAATTCAGAGCTTTGTGCTGGCTGGGTAAGTGTTCTACTGCTAAGCCCCACCCCAGACTCTTATGACACACTATTTGTTAGAGGTTAATTATGAAGCCTGGTATCCACTGAAGAGGAAGATTTTGCTTCATCCTTGGAAGGGCAGGGAATGGTAAAAGCTTTATTTTTAAAGCAACAGTGAAGCTTTATTCTAAGGTTGTCACTTTTCTTCTTGGTTTGGGGCCTTGCACATTGGTACATTTTAACAAATAGCAGTCAGTCATTGAAGCCAGTGGTTTACGCTAAATATGTTTAGCATTCGAACAAGATTATATAATGTTTAATTATTGAACCTTTTTGAGATTGGTATGGGACTTACAGGACACCTCTTTTGAGGCAGTATGTTACTCTGTAGCCCAGTCTAACCTAGAATTAATAATGTAATTTGTGTTGGCCCAGACCTCATTAATAATAATCCTCCTGTCTCAGCTTTCTGAGTGCTAAATGACAATCATGAACCACCAAGGCTGGATTTTTTGTTTTTGTATTTTGAAATAAGGTTTTGCTATGTATCCCAGGCTGGCTCCACTTCCACTTTTCTTTTCTCTTCCTTCTCCTCCTCCTCCTCCTCCTCCTCCTCCTCCTCCTCCTCCTCCTCCTCCTCCTCTCCCTCTTCCCCTCCTCCTTTTCTTCTTCTTCTTCTCCTTCTCCTCTTCTCCTCCTCCTTCTTCTTCCCTTTTTTTCAAGACAGATTTCTCTGTGTAGCCCTAGCTGTCCTGGAACTCGCTTTATAGACCAGGCTGGCCTCAGACTCAGAGATCTGCCTGCCTCTGCCTCCCAAATGCTGGTTCTAAAGGGTTGCACCACCACAGCCCAGCTCACTTTTCTTTTGAAGAATGAGAAAATGTAAACATCATGTGAAAATAAATATGCGCTTGAATCCTCTTTAATAATTATACTTATTATACCAAGACACCACTGATTTTTTAGGGTTTAGAAAAATCAAGTTTCTAAGAGAGTATATGGAAGACTGGTTACAATACGCGTGAGTTTCTTCAGCGATGGAGGCACTGCTAAGTTCCCCAAGCTCCAGTAAATAACTTCCCACACATGCTCATTCCAGCAACCCTAATTAAACTCAATAGTTCATAATTCCCCAATCCCAAAACAACAACAACAGCAGCAAGAAGAAGACATGAAAGTAAGAGGGAGATTTGCTGGGAAGAAGAGGTTCAGTGGGAGTGGGAGGGGGATGAGAGAGAGGATAAGAGGTGGAAATGCATTATATACATGTATGAAATTGTCCAAAGATTAAAAAAAAGGTTAACAGAAAAGGTCATGGGAAGAGGTGCTGTATGGAGGTGTACTTATTGAAAAATATAGTAAGGAGCTGACATATTTGCCATTTGTTCCACACCCCACCCCATTTAGAGACATGCTGGGTACCCTGTAAAATACACATGCCCCAGATGGATAATAATGTTATGAGCCTCTGAACACTTCATTACCTTTGGAAATCATCTCCAATTAAAAAAGATTCTAGTGCAAGCTTGGGGATGAGTTAAAGCAAAGAAGCACACCATCGCCAAGTGTGTTGATTGACAGTGTTCTGTTTGAACTCACAACAACTCCGCAAGATACATCCCGTTGCTGACACATCACAGTCAGATAACATCGGGCTGTTAAATGACTTACCCAGGACCACAAGTGCCAGACTTCTTTCTTCTGTGTTTTCTTTTTCTTTTCTTTTCTTTTTCTTTTTTTAAAGATTTGTTTATTATGTATACAGCATTTATGACTGCAGGCCAGAAGAGGACACCAGATCTCATTACAGATGGTTGGGAGCCACCATGTGGTTGCTGGGAATTGAACTCAGAACCTCTGGAAGAACAGACAGTGCTCTTAACCATTGAGCCATCTCTCCAGCCCCCTCTTCTGTGTTTTCTAAACTGTAAGTACATTTATCAGTTTCAAAAATGAAAGAGAGGACTCAATAGTTAAGAGAGCTTACTGCTCTTGCAGAGGACCCAGGTTCAGTTCCCAGCAGCTACATGATGGCTCACAACCATCTCTAACTCCAGTTCCAGGGGATCCAGTGTCCTCCTCTGGACTCTGAGGGCACCTGCATAAATAAACTCATGAAGTCACACACACACACACACACACACACACACACACACACACACACACACACACACACAGAGAGAGAGAGAGAGAGAGAGAGAGAGAGAGAGAGAGAGAGAGAGAGAGAGACGATAGAGAGAGAGAGAGATTGAAGTTTGCTTTTACTTCACATCTGCCCAGTCTTTTCTTGCCTGCTACACTGGGTTTTCACCAGTTTTTGCTCTATTTTTCAGAATATAAGCAAGTATGGGTATATTTTCTTATTTGCAGAAGAAGAGCACTTGGAATATTCATTGCCCTTTGCCTCCCCCCTCCCAGCAATATTTCTTGGGATTTTATTAACTTCCCTGTTTCCTGTTTATGGCTGCATAGTTTTCCTTTACATGTTGTTCCAGAAATTATTCACCCAGTCCCCTTTGGTGAGTAATGTAGACATTGGTCTTAGTTACTTTTCCTGTTGCTTTAATAAAATACTGCGACAAAAGCCACTTACAGGAGAGAGGAGCTGTTCTGGCTCACAGTTCAAGAGGACATAGTGGGGACATCAAGGTGACAGGAACTTGAAGCACCTGGTTGCATCTCACTCACAATAAAGAAGCCAAAAGCTATGAGTGCATGCCTCTGCTTAGGGTTTTTTTTTTTTTGCTCCATCATTTATACAGTCCAGGATGCCAGCCAGGGAATGGTGCCACCCACTGTGGACAAGTCTTCTCATCTCAATTACTGTAATTAAGATAATCCCTCACAGGCATTCCAAAAAGCCCATCTCCAAGGTGATTGTAAATCCTGCCAAATTGGCAAACTAACCATAACCATCACATCATAGTCTTTTGCATGGGGGCAGTTGGAGCTGGAGGTTTGCTGCTCAGCAACACAGTGAAACAGGTTTTGAATGTAAGACAGAATAGAGATTTTTCTCCCTACATAGCCCACCTGTGCTCATTCTTTTTGTGGCTGCATTCCACTCCTTCCAGTGGGCAGATAATAAACCATAATTTTGATTCTTCTGGGTTAATTTTTGCATTTCTAGTTCCCTTAGGATCCTAAAAGGGAAAATGGAGTGAGTGGTCAGGTGGGATTATGGCAGTACAGGGACCCTGACCCTAGCATAGTCAATTCCATTTTAAACATTCCATCCTCTTTCCATTACACTCGGGGGGTAATTTAAAGTAGGACTTGGGCACGCAGGAGGAGTTGGGAAATGCAGTAATGGCCAAATGCCATTTGGGTGATATTTTTAGTTACCTAAATAAACCGTGTTTCCACAGTCGCTGCAGAGCTTATGGTTTGTGTGCAGTAAATAAAATGATGGAATGCCATGAGGGAGCCTGGCCAGATGACTCCATTTGTGCACATTCTGTTCCAGGCTTGGTAGGGTGCATTGAAGACGTTCAAGCTGCTCCAGCTTCTGTGACGTCACTCTTGTTCTGATCACTGGGTCCCAGTCTTTCCACTTGCTAGCAGGGAGCAGCAGACACTTACTGGGCTGGTAACTATCATGAGAAACAGAGGTCTGAGAAACTGGATGAGTTCTGGAAATGTCACACAGAGCAGAGTTGAAGTGAGGCTTGCTCACTGCTAAGTGCATAGCACTGGATCATGAGGGTCCTAGGTATATGGTGCTTTTAAAAGTTACTTAAAGCCAGGCAGTGGTGGCACACACCTTTAATCCCAGCACTCAGGAGGCAGAGGCAGGCAGATCTCTGTGAGTTCAAGGCCAGCCTGGGCTACAGAGTGAGTTCCAAAAAAGTTCTCGAAAAACCAAAAAAGTTACTCAAACACAAACTCCCCCCCCCCCCAAATCAGGGTTTCTCTGTGTGTTGTTTTGGTGCCTGTCCTGGATCTCACTCTGTAGACCACACAAATCCCTTTTAAAAAAGATTTATTTATTTTAATTTTATGTTTATGAGTTGTTTGCCTGTACATACATATGTGTGTGCATCTGTGTGTGCCTGATGCCCATGGAAGTCAGAAGGTGGCGTCAGATCTCCTGGAACTGGAGTAATAGGCAGTTGTGAACCACTTGATGTGGGTGCTGGGAACCAAACCTGGGTCCTCTGCAAGAGCAGTCTGCATTCTTAACCATTGAGCCACGTCTCCAGGACCACTGTATCCCTCAACTCTTGTTTTTAACTTAAAGACCAATGGTTTCCTCACCCCTACCCACATCAATTCCTACACAAATACACATATATAAAAATTAGAAGCTAGCCTCTGAATATGAGAGAGAACATGTGGGAAGTAGTAGTCTTTCATTAACATAGTAATTTCCAGATCCATCCATTTTTCCCTGAAAATTCCATTTTTTTCATTATGGCTGAAGAAATTCCGTGTTGTAAATATACTACATTTTCATTATTTGTTTAGCCATTGGTCGACATTTAGGCTGGAGATCCATTTCCTAGCTATTGTGAATAGAGCAGTGAATGAACATGAACGAACAAGTATGTCTGTCATAGGAATGGCCAGGAGTAGAGTAGCTGGGATATATGGCACTTCTTTATCTAGCTTTCTGAGGAACTCCACACTAGTGGCCGCACCAGTTCATATTCCCACCAACAGTGAACACTGTTTTCTCTTTCCCCACATCCTGCCAGTATATGGGGATTGGATTCAGGAGCATTTTGAGTTTTGTCAAGGCTTAGTTCCATAATTAAACAGTGGAATCAAAGAAACAATAGCTTTATCCCTGCAATAAAAAAACTGAAACAAATAGAGAACATTGGGGTCTGATGAAATAGCTTAGTGGGTATAGCACTTGCTGCCCAAAGCTCAAGGATTTGAGTTCAAATACCCAGAACTGACATAAAAGCCTGACATGGCCATGCATGTCTATAACACCAGTGCTGGGCATGGAGACAGGTGGATTCTTGAGACTTACTGGCCAGCCAGTCTAGCTGAATCAACAAGCTGACAGGTTTCATCGAAAAACCCTGTGAGAAGGATCCGTGGGGAAAGGAACTTGCCGTGAAGTCTGATGATCCGTGTTGGATCTCTGGAATCCACATGAAGGAAGGAGAGAATTGACCTTTGCAAGTTGTCTTCCACTTATACATGAGTGTTGTGGGGCTGGGGGAGAAGAAGCGGGGGGAGGGGGGAGAAGAAGGGAGAGGGAGAGAGAAACAGTCACTATTTATAGCCCATTAGCAATCTGTTGCCTCTCAGCTTCAAAGCTAGCCTGCTACCTTGATTACACGTTGGAAGGTTTCTCTGTTGCCCAGCAACATGATGCCGAGCTTGGTGGTGGTACTGGGGAGGTTATGGTGGCATAGGCGTCTCTCTCCCTAGCAGGGCTGTGTTTTAACATCATGGATGGTTTTGCAGGTGTGTAGGCCCTCTTTCTTGCCTGCTGGGCTGCACTGTCCTGCAGGTGGCGCCCTTACGTCTTTCTAAAGAGTCCTAGCCAATGCCCCACAACCTTTACTTAAGTGCCTAAGGGGAGAGACTGGGGGGAACTTTTTTTTTTTTTTTTTTTTTAAATTTATTTTAATTTATTTTGCAATACAATTCAGTTCTACATATCGGTCACGGATTCCCTTGTTCTCCCCCCTCCCGTCCCCCTCACCTTCCCCCCAACGCCCCCCCCCCCCCATTCCCATCTCCTCCAGGGCAAAGCCTTCCCCACAGACTGAGGTCAACCTGGTAGACTCAGTCCAGGTAGGTCTAGTCCCCTCCTCCCAGGCCAAGCCAAACAATCCTGCATAGGCCCCAGGTTTCAAACAGCCAACTCATGCAATGAGCACAAGATCTGGTCCCACTGCCTGGATGCCTCCCAAACAGATCAAGCCAATCAACTGTCTCACCAGGCATCACGATCCCTGACTTCAAGCTCTACTATAGAGCTACAGTAATAAAAACAGCTTGGTACTGGCATAGAAACCGACATGTGGACCAATGGAATCGAATTGAAGACCCTGACATTAATCCGCACACCTATGAACATATAATTTTTGACAAAGAAGCCAAAAGTGCACAATGGAAAAAAGAAAGCATCTTCAACAAATGGTGCTGGCAAAACTGGATATCAACATGTAGAAGGCTGCAAATAGATCCATATCTATCACCGTGCACAAAACTTAAGTCCAAGTGGATCAAGGACCTCAACATAAATCCAGCTACTCTGAACCTGCTAGAAGAGAAAGTAGGAAGTAGTCTTGAACGCATTGGCATTGGAGACTACTTCCTAAATAGAACACCAGTAGCACAGACTCTGAGAGAAACAATCAATCAATGGGACCTTTTGAAACTGAGAAGCTTTTGTAGAGCAAAGGATACGGTCAACAAGGCAAAGCGACAGCCTACAGAATGGGAAAAGATCTTCACCAACCCCACATCTGACTGGGGGGAACTTTATTAGAGCCATGGAAACAGTTTCCTTCTCTCCAGCTTGGGTCTGCTGGCCTCCTATGGGGCATTTCCTAGCTTGCACCCACGTTTGCCCCGCCTCTAAGGTTCTCAGCACAGGGACCTGGAGTTGGTAAATTCTGCACCTCCTCCCATGAGGGCTGAATCTTACCTACTGGAGCCAAATTGGCTTCTTTCTCAGCTATTATCCCTCAGTGGGCTTCTCCCTCCTCCCTCCCTCCCTCCCTCCCTCCCTCCCTCCCTCCCTCCCTCCCTCCTTTCTTTAAATCTGAGGTAGAGTTCATAGAGCGGAAAGAACATCTAGCCTTTCAAAATTTATTATTCCGTGTTTGTCAGTATATTCACAAAAGTTGTGCAGCTATCATTACTAAGTAATTCTGAAAAAGTTTATTACTTCCTCCCCCAATAAACCTTGTATCCGTTAACAGTCATTCTCCTTTCTGTCTTTCCAGCTCTGGACAACCACTGTTTTTGTACCTAAGCTTGTTTTTTTTTCTGAATAGTTTATCATAATGGAGAGTCATATTGAACGGAATACTGCGTCTTGTTTATCTATTGCCCAGTTGATAGATACTTGGGTTCTTCTCATTTTTTTTAGTTACTGAGAACAACGCTATGAACAGTGATGTGTGAGTGTTTGTGAGCACATATGTGTTGCTAAAGTTTTCCTGTCTGGCCCACAGTCAGGATAAATCTCTGCCACCCGCCAGTCCCACAACCTCTCATACTCGACCAAGTAAACACAGAGACTTATATTGGTTACAAACTGTATGGCCATGGCAGGCTTCTTGCTAACTGTTCTTACAGCTTAAATTAATCCATTTCCATTAATCTATACCTTGCCACATGGCTCGTGGCTTACTGGCATCTTCACATGCTGTTTGTCATCATGGCGGCTGGCAGTGTCTCTCTGACTCAGCCTTCCACTTCCCAGCTTTATTCTCCTCCTTGTCCCGCCTACACTTCCTGCCTAGCCAATGGCCAATCAGTGTTTTATTTATTGACTAATTAGCAACACATTTGTCATACAGAACATCCCACAGCACATATGTTTTCATTTCTCTTGACTATGTCACTAGGAGTAGAATCGCTAGGTCATACATGTGAACCGTTTTAGGAAAGCCTATATTGGCTACTCTCCAGATGATGGACTAACAAACAGTAACAGGAACTTCCAAGATCGGGGAGAGCTGGAATGTTACAGATCGAGACAAAATTATCCTAGGCTATCTTTAGCCTCCTTAATAGCCATTTATCAGTAACCTCTGTATCCGATCTAACATCCTCTTTACAGTCAGGTAAAGCCTTTGAGTGTAGTAGCTTAGCTTCCCCAAACCCCCAAACCAAGCATGTTATCAAATAGCTCTGAGACCTATAGTTCAGAGTTCCTTTCTTCACTGTACAGCACTGACTTGTCCCTACCAATTTGTTTAACAAAATAATTAAGTTATAGCTTTCTTTGGCTCCTCTTCTACCATGGGACACATCATTCATGATAACTTGAATCTGTGTCTCTGACTGGAGTCATGTTTTTCACTTACATGTTGTAACTATTTTAACTGCATTTGACCAACATAGAATATCAGGCAATTAACTGCTTTAATGGATGATTGATCCCAAGCTAGGCATGGTGACTCATTTCTGTAATCCCAGCACTTGAGTGGCTGAGGCAGGAGGATCACTGCAAGTTTGAGGCCAGCTTGAGCTGTATAATAAGTTCTAGGCCTCCCTGAGTTACAGTGTGGGACTGTGTCACAAACAAGCATACATACACACATAAAAATCATCCCCTAAAAAGATTGATCCCTGCCTTATATTAATATTTATTTTATGTGTTTGAGTGTTTGCCTGCATGTATGTATGGATGTATACCACATACGTTCCTGGTGCACAGGAAGGTAAGAAGAGGCCAATATGTTCCCTGGAACTGGAGTTACAGGCAGTTGTGAGCATCGCCCCCATATTGGTTCTGGGAACCAAATCCATGTCCCTTGGAAGAGCAGTAGGAGCGCGAACTGCAGGGCCATCTCTCCAGCCCCTCCCATTTTTATTTTAATTAGCAAGCAGTCTTGCTCCATTTGCAATGTAATCTGAAGCATTGTTTTGAAGCATGGGGTTTCTTGGTGGATGTGAATCCAGCAGATGGGAGTCAGATTCTCGGCTTTACCATAAGTTTTTACCCTACCTGGCTGCTGGGCTGGAATCCAATCCCAGTTCCATCACTGGTAGCTGTGTTGTGGCCTATTATGATACAGGAGAGAACACAGCATGGCTGTCGGTGCAGAGGAATGGAGTCAGAACGAAGAATTTTTCTCTGACTTGATGTACTAAACTTTGTGATGTGACACACAGAACTATTTTCATTTGGCTAGTTAAATATTCTGGCTAAGGCCTGGTGAGATGGCTTAGTTGGTAAGGGTATTTATTGCCAATACTCATGACCTGAGCTCAATCACCCGAACCACATATAGGAAGGAGAGAATTGACTTCAAGATTCCTTCAAGTTGGCCTCTGACTTCCACACTCTAGGTGGCATTCCTGCATCCCCACCCCCACTCAAATAAATAAATGTAATACAAAAGTCTTCTGGCTGAGAGAAAAATAATATCACAGACTCATCATGGACGGATTGTTTTCAAAGGCATTTGATCACAGGAAATACCCACTAGACACTCGAAGTACATCTCTAGCCATTTGTGATTGATGGAAGCAGGTTTCTAGAAATCTAGAAATGATGTCATCTATCACAACTTGAGGGACCAGGGAACCAAGCCAGACACTGCTAAGTAATGAGATGGGCGGTTCTGCCAAGGGAAAGCTGACAGGCGCTTTCTCAGCTATTCTAACACCACATTCGTGCTGGTGAGTGTTTTGAGTATTTGGGATTCTGAGGTAATCCATACAAGTTCTTCTCCCTTTTTGTCAAACCATAAGTCAATTCATTTTGTGTTGTTAGGTCAGGGTGTATTCTATTCACTCATCGTTTGTGATTCCAATCAAGCTAGTATTACATTTAGGGCTAGCTCTGAACATCACTTAGCCTTTAAGTTCACAGCAATTTTCTTCTGCTCAATTAAAGGGCTTTCTAAATGATGAGAGCGTTCCATACTGTAAATGCATTAAATGTTTTCTTGGATTTAACTATTCCAGTTAATGATTTTGTTTTCTTCACAGGGTTATTGACTGAAATGAGAGTGATTTTCATGTGCGAGGCGTGATTACCCACACTTAGTATCCAAGGGCTTCTGGCAGCCTCCCTGAGTGCTGTCCTCCAAACTTGCTAGCTCTCACAATGGGAGCAAACCTGTGACTGAAGGCCTCTGTGCTCTGATGCAGTTCCTCTGGCTGTGGACATTTCTAGGCCTTCTCAATATACAGTGGAAAATTAATCCCACAGAAAGCCTGCACAAACTGTTCACAAGACCGAGAGAAAATATCACTTCTAATAGTAATTCACCTGGGACAGAAATACATGCATACAAAGGACACAAAATCATTACTACTCACGCTTTGTGTAGTCATGGACTTCTGTCCCACAGCATATCACACTGAATGAGTGCAGAAATTCAGATTACTATTCAGTAAGGGAAGATTCTAAGGGCAGGCAGGTAGGAGTAGACATTCTTACAGATATCTTTCTATAAGTTCAGATTGATTTTTAGGGCTCATTTTCCATGGGTCAGAAGCTACAGAAACACCTGCAGAATGAAATCCTCATGGTTTGAAGTAAAGAAAAATCTGCAGTATCTGCCTTCCAAATGCACATACTGAATGGACATTACATGCCAAAGGTTTCATGTTTGTATTATAATCTCAGGATTCTCTGTGTGTGTTTCTCCATACACATCCATGTATGGAGATGAATAGTGTATTTTTTTAAAGAAGATTTTATTTCATTTTAAATTGTGTGTGTGTGTGTGCGTGCATGTCAGTGCAGGTACCCCCAGAGTCTAGAAGAGGCTGTCAGATCCTTTGGAGTTGGAGTTAGAGGTGACTGTGAGCCACTCAGCTTGGGTGCTGGCAAGCAAATTCAGGTCCTCCGCAAGAGCAATGCCTGCTTTTAACAGCTGCACCATCTCTCCAGCTCCAGGAGGTTGGACATCTTCTTGAATCACTCTAAACCTTGTGTTTTGGAGACAGTCTCTTGATGAACCTAGAGCTAACTGATTTGGCAAGGCTGTCTGGCCATCCAGCTCCAGGGATCTGCCCGTCTCTGTCCTCCATCACTAGCACTGGGGTTGCAAATGTACACCACTGCACCTGGCTTTTACGTGGGTGCCCAGGGGAGATCTGAACTCAGGCTTTCACGATTCCACAGCACTCACTTAACCCCTGAGCCATCTCCTCCACCCCTCGGGTTTTAATAGCTTGCAGGTTCCGAGAGTAGAGAGGGAAGCTTAGCCACATGTGCTACATGAAATGCTCAATAGGAAGCTAACACCTAAAACCATGCTCATTCTGCCAATGATCACATGTACATGATAATTCTTGAATGCTGTTGTAGGCAACCTTAAAGGGTTTTCTACTGTGTGCATTCTTGTCAGCATCATGGGAAATGATACAGCACATGCTGCCAGACTTTCATAGGTAATCGTGGGAAGTGGGAGAGGGCCTGCCTGGAAGAACAGTAGGTGGTCAAAAGCACAGACTGTGGAAACGAACAGTGGTTCTTTGGGTTATCTAAAGTCGGTGAAGGCGGTGTTGATACTAAGTCAGAGGTGAAGAGCCTTTTCTCTGAACTGCTAGACAGCCAGTACTTCAGGCTTTGAGGGGCCACATGGTCTCTACCATGCTACTTTGAGCTACTGTCAAGCGCAGAAGAAACCACAGATACTCTGTGCGTGAATGAACATGGCTCTCTACAAATGAAACTTGACTTCAGAAAACGGGAGACTGGGGATGTGGCTGTTGGTGAGTCTTTGCTCAGCATGTGTAAAATCCAGGGGGTCCATTTCTCTTAATTAGGGTTACTATTGCTGTGAAGGACCATCATGGCCAAAGATACTTGGGGAGGGAAGGATTTATTAGATTTATGCTTCTTGATCACTTTTCATCACTGAAAGAAGTCAGGACAGGAACTTAAGCAGGGCAGGATCCTGGAGGCAGGAGCTGATGCAGAAGCCATGGAGGGGAGCTGCTTACTGGCTTGCTTCTCATGGCTTGCTCAGCCTGCTTTCATATAAAACCAGGACCACCAGCTAAGGGGTGGCACCACCCCCAGTGGGCTGAGCCCTCCCCCATCAATCACTAACTAAGAAAATGCCCTAGAGGCTTCCCTACAGCCTAATCTTATGGAGGCATTTTTCAATTGAGGCTCCCTCCTCTCAGATGACTTTAGCTTGTGTCAAGTTGACATACAACTGACCCCTTGTCAACTTGACACACACATAGGGCTGTTAAGCCAGGTATGGTGGTGCACTCCTCTAATCCCAGCATTGTAGGTTACAGAGGCAGGAGGATCAGAAGTTTGAGATCATCTTCCCTTATGTAGAGTGTTAAAGGCCAGCCTGAGATATACGAGATCCTGTTTCAAAAACAAATAGCCAGTGTTGGTGGTGCATGCCTTTAATCCCAGCACATAGGAGGCAGAGGCAGGCTGACTGCTGTGTATTGGAGGCCAGTCACAGTGACATAGTGGGACAATGTCTCTAAATAAATAAATAAATAAATAAATAAATAAATAAATAAATAAATAAATAAATAAATAAGGAGGGCAGATACAATATTCAGAATAGGTTTAAAAGAAAAAAATATCCCAGGTCCTTAAAAAGGGAGGTATGTGCTGTTCTCCAGGAGTTTGCATGAATTTGTGCTCAACCTTGTCTACACATTCCAATCACCTGTAGTCAACACTAAGCAGCCTGATGATGCTCAGCCTATATCGAAGAATGATCCAATTAGAGTGTTTAGGGTGGGTCCCCAGGATTCCATCATCTTTATTACAGTATTGATATGTGACTCCAATGTGAAGCCAAGGTTAAGAAACTCTGCTTGAAGTCACAAGGCGTAGCCAGGTTAGTCTCATTTCTTTTCTCTGCAAAGCCTGAAATTGAGACTCCCTGGCAATTTAGAGAAAAGGTTCCCCAATCTCTGAGTTAGAACCAATATCAGATTCATCTGTCTGTGGCTTGGAAAATTCATGGCCTTTCTCTTTCGAAAAATCAAGGCAGTATTATTCATGTGTTTGCTGTCTTTAAAGTTCAAAACTTTTCACCCAGTATCTCTCTCACTCCCTCTTTAAACCCCACCCTTCTCCTTTTGGATAGGGCAGCCAGGCAACCAATCCACACCTTTAAGAATAATTTTTTAAAGTGTCTACTTGACTGGATTAAAGTTTACCTAGAAACCTAGAAAAGTGTGAATTTGAATATGTCTATGAAAGTATTTCCATAGAAGAGTAACATGTGAGTCTGACTCACCCAGGTGGAAAAACAAAATAAAACAAAACATGCCTTGAACATGGCTAGGTATGGTAAAGGTTCATACTGATTGTTAACTTGAGATCTAGATTCATGTGGGAGACAGATCTCTGGACATGACTGTGACAGATTTTCTAGATTAGGTTAGTCTCCAGACAAATCTACGAAGGATTATCTAGATTAGATTAACTGAGGTGGGATGACCCACCTGAACTATGGGTGGCATCATTCCACACGCTAGAATCCTAGACTGAATAAGAGAAAGTGATCTGAGTGCTAGTGTCCATTACTCTCTGCTCCTTGACTGCAGATGCAATGGACCAGATGCTTAAAGCTCCTGCCGCCTTGCCTTCCTTGCTACAGTGGACAGGACCCTCAAGCCCTTTCTCTCCCAGGTTGCTTTTGTCATGGCATTTATCATGAGAGAAGTAACTAAAACAAGTCCCATTCAGTTGGCTGGGTTCTGGGGATCATATACACAGAAGATAAGTTGACATTTTAGAGCTGGGACACACTGGTTTCCTGTCTTGGCCACCAGAACATCAGGCTTGCCATCTTTTGGATGCTAGGATTTAACATTAACATTAATATTAATGTTTCTCGTGATTGTTAGGCTTTCAGCCTCAAACTCATTGCTGCATCATCAGCTTCCATGGTTTTGAGGTGTTCTGACTTAGATGGACAATGCTCCAGACATTCTGGGGTCTCTTTGGCCTACAGGCAACTTATTGTGGGATTTCTCAGCTACCATGATTGTATGCGCCAATTTCCTTAATAAATCCTCTCTCATATATCTACATGCATATCCTGTTGGTTCTGTCTCTAGAGAACCCTGATAATCAGAATTTCTGAGAGCCCTCACAACAGACTTCACATCTGGCTTGGTGGATTAATTAGAATAATGTGGATGGAAGACAGAGCTAGTCATTGTTGAGTGGAGTAAATATTTTCCCTACAAGTCTCCAAGAGTTCCATCTTTCTGCAGTGTGATTGCAGATCATCCATCCCATGAATCACTGGAGGCTAGCTCAAATGCTACAATGCTTGCCTAGCATGCACAAAACCCATGGCTCCGTCCTTAACAACAAATAAAACAGTCTGTGGTGGCCCACATCTATAATCTCAGCATGCAAGCAAATTCATGATCATACTCAACTATTTAGTGAATTTGAGGGTATCCTGGGCTAGAGACCTTGTCTAAAAAAAAATAGCTAAATAAACCAGGAATGTTAAACTTGATGTTTTGGGTAGTATAAATTGTCAACTTGACAGGATCTAGAATTTCCTGGGAGGTGGACTTTTGGACATGCCTGTGGAGGGTTATTATGATTACCTTAATTCAAGTGGGAAGATCTGTCCACTGTGGGCAGGACCATTCCTTAGGCAGGGGCTCCTGGACTGGATATATGGAGAAAGGGAACTGAACAGCAGAAAGCATGCATTCATTGCTCTCTGTTAGTGATTTAGATGTGATGTGACAGTTGCTTCCAGCTCCTGCCACCTGGACTTCCCTGCCATGATGGACTGCAACCTGAACTGTGAGCCAGAATATTTTCTCTCGTAAGCTGCCTTTGCCGATGTGCTATGTCACAGCAATGAGAACAGAAACCAAATGCCATATTCAGTGAGGCTGGGACTTGCCATGCCTGGGGGCGGCAAGAGAATGAAGAAAGAACAGGCACAGAGACAGAGAAGCCAGGGTCAGGTGGGCAATGTGCACTCTGATGGGATGGCACCAACTATACAAGCCAGAACCTTAGCTTGTTTATTATGTACAGCATAGGGGGAAGGGGTAGCTAGTCTCAGGTTTTAGCCATCCTCAATGAGCAAGCTGCAGTTGCTAGGTTTTGCATGCACTGGTCAATCATTTGTAAACACGCATACTTGCACACACTGTCAACATTCGTATATTGACCATAAGAAGGCTTTGCCATGCTTCTGAGCCTCACTCCAGAGGGAAGGATTTACAACTCCAGTGAGTCTCAGGCATTGGGTCCTTGACATGTTTGTACCCATGCTGACACTACACATTCACCCAGGACCTTATCCACTCTGCACACTTTCACTCAAGTCTTCTTCAGATTCCCCCAAACTAAGAGTTGGAAGAGATATGATTTAGGTATTTGAAATGTGTTGGTGGGGAACACTAGTGGACTTCACAGTGTAGAGTGTGGTGGTACTGTGTTCCCCAAAATATTATGTACCCTAATAAACTTATCTGGGGTCAGAGACCGAACAGCCACTAGATACAAAGGGTAGAAAATGGTGGCACTCACATCTTTAATCCTAGCACTCCAGAGGTAGAAATCCCTCTGGATCTCTGTGAGTTCAAGGTCACATTGGAAACAGCCAGGCATGGTGACACACGCCTTTAATCCTAAGAAGTGAGCCTTTAATCCCAGGGAGTGATGGCAAAAACAGAAAGGTATATAAGGCATGACGACCAGGAACTAGAAGCATTTTGTCTGGTTAAGCATTCAGGCTTTCGAGCAGCAGTTCAGCTGAGATCCATTCTGGATGAGGACACAGAGGCTTCCAGTCTGAGGAAACAGGACCAGCTGAGGAACTGGCAAGGTGAGGTGGCTGTGGCCTGTTCTGTCTCTCTGATTTTCCAGCGTTCACCCCAATACCTGGCTCCAGATTTGTTTTTATTAATAAAGACTTTTTAAGATTCCTGCTACAGTAGAGACTTATTTCTGTGTGTTTAATGATTAAAACAGTGGAATGGGCTACTTTAGAGGGCATTAGTTGTAGGGTAGACAACTTATTTGAGGTTATTATGGGCTATGAAACATCTCCAGTCTCAAGATTCCCTGAGATTGGGAAAACACCTTCCTTCTTGTGCTGATTAACATTGATTGATGGGATTTCGAATCAGATAGAAATCTGTGGGTGTGTTTGAGGGCACCTCCGGGGAGGGCTAACTGAGGTGGAAAGACCCACTATGATTGTGGGCAGCACTGGGGTCCCAGGCTGAGTAAAAAGGAGAAAGCGAGGGAGTAGCAGCTTCATCTCTTTACTTCCTGACTGCATATGCAATGTGACCAGCTGCTTCCCACTCCTGCTCCCATGCCTTCCTGCATGAGGGACTATATTCTCAAACTGTGAGTCAAGAGCTGTGTACAACCATATTTCTTGCTCTCCTTGATTGGTTCTAAGACTCCACCACTTGGATGCTTATACAAATGGTCTTGTCTTTGTTTTGTTTTTGAGGCAGGGTTATATGTAGGTAGCCTAGGCTGGCCTCCAACTCACTGTGTAGCTGAGAGTGGCCTTGAACTCCTGTTCCTTTTCCTTCTACTTTCCAAGTGTTAGGGTTACAAGAATCTGTGACTATACCAGTTTATGAGGTGCTGGGGATTCAACCTAGGGCTTCCTGCATGCAAGGTGAGCACTCTACCAATTGAGCTACATCCCAGGCCCTCCACCCACATATCCTCTTATATGCTTTAAATTATCTCTAGACTGTTAGTGATACCTAACACAGTATAAATGATATGTAAGCAGTTTTATGGGATTGTTCAGGGCTAATGGCAAGGGAAAAGGTCTACATTTTCAGTACAGATGCAATTTACAACATCTTTTCAATCTGAGGTTAGTTGAATCAGTGCATGCAAAACCTACAGATAGAGGGCTGACTGTATGCATACATGCATTTGTGTATGTATAGGTATACATATATTAAAACAACATTTACTCCTTGGTAAACAAGAGAATGAACATCCTAAGAGAGTGGAGGGTGACAAAGTAGCCTCACAAAGAGCAGCCTCCTATTTCAAATACGTAGTGTTTATCTCCTAAGGACAGCAGACTGGGGGAAGAGTAAGCTGGAAACTGCAGGGGAGAGAACCAGGGATGACGTGCTAGGCAGGTACTGCTCCAGGATGGACCTGGAGTCAAGGACTAAGGAATAGAAATATGATATTGAATGTGCAAGGACTCCCATGTTTTAAGGAAAAGGAGGGCCACAAAGTTTTGTTTTTCCTCTCCTAGACATGAATCTCAGTAGGTTTGCTTATAATTATTTTCTTAAAAACATCTATCTGTCTGTCTGTCTACCAGCCTGCCTCCCTCCCTCCCTACTACTTATCTATCTATCTACCTATCTATCTATCTATCTATCTATCTATCTATCTATCTATCTATCTGTCTATCTATCTATCTATCTATCTATCTATCTATCTATCTATCTATCTATCTATCTATCTATCTATGTGTCTATACACACATTTAGAGTTCAGAAGACAATACTCAGAGTCAATTCAATTTACTTCTTCCACCATGAGGGTTTTAGGGACCAAAATCAGGTCATCAGGCTTGGCATCAGGCACCTTGACCCACTGGGACATCTCACCGGCCCCCAGTTACTTTTTGTTTTTGTTGTATGGGAGATAGTATAACTGTGTAGTACTTGTCATTTTGTGGGTTCATAGCCCTCAAAAATGCAAAGGCTCTGCTGTACTTTGTGAACCAAATTGAAATTTTATGAACGTCTGGATAATGTAATAATTGTTTCAGTGTTGTAAAAAGAGTTTCTGTGACAGAATTTAAATACCTCATTATCTCAAGATTGCTATTGTTTTTGACCTATGAGAGCACAGGTATCTTTGACCTCTCACCTAGTATCACTTTGAGCAGAGGCAAGCTTGAGAAAGAGTTTCACTTTTACCTTATAGGGCTGGGTGTTGGTCCATTGATCATTGTTCACAATCTCTCTGAAAATACAGGCAGGGAGCTTGGCCCCAGAGTCAAAGTCAGGAGTGGATGGTATATAAAAATCAATGTTGAGACATGATCGTTCAGCAAAGTCTTTTCCGTTTTCAACATCAATTGAGAAGTAATTTAATAATGGTTTCAATTAGATTAGAAGACAACAGGGCTTCCCTGCAGAATTACAAATCATATAGATTTTTCTTTTTTTTTCTAGAAGCAAGATAGCGTTGTTGCAAAGTTTAGCCAATTTTCCCTTGCTGCTGTGTAATTCTTTTGATATCAGAACGGTTCTGTGTGTTTATCTCATGTAGAAACATGGCTGCTTCCTCATGGGTAAAGTATGTCTGGCTCTCACTCTGGTGCCTGACTTCTTGTGGACATGGATATCTGAATCTTAGCTATGTTCTCCTCTGTGTGGAGCCCATAGTTCTCTGAAGCCAGCATCCTTTCTTGCTCTTATAAGCTGTCCCAGGTACTGGGGTGCTCTGCTTGTGGGAATGAAAAGCAGTCCATCCACTGTGGAAATCAGTATGGTGATTCCTCAAGAAACTGACAATTGAGTTAGGGAGATGGCTCAGCAGTCAAGTGCGATTCTTGTTCTTCCAGAGGACTTGAGTTCTGTTCCCAGCACCCACTCCAGGTGCCCCACAACCACCTGTAACTCCAGCCTTAAGGGATCCAACACATTCTTGGGCCTTTGCAGGCGTGCGCGCACGCACGCACACACACACACACACACACACACACACACACACACACACACACACACGGCATATACACATACATACAGACATAGACACAAATAAAAATAACTCCACAAACAAGTGCTAATAATATAGCTACAGCATAGCCCAGCTATGCCACTCCTGGGCATTTACCAAAAGGACTCTAAGTCAACATATCACAGAGATACTTGCACATCAATGTTTACTGTTAAGAAATAATTCTTCTGTATGCTGTGAATATGTGTTACTCTGACTGGTTTATTAAAAAGCTGAATGGCCATTAGCTAGGCAGGATTTCTAGGCAGAGAGGACGATGGGAAGAAGAGGGAGATGCCAGAAGATGCAGAGCAAACGGTATGGGCACTATGGCGATGAGGTAATAAAACCATGAGGCAGAAACCAAATTAATGGAAATAGGTTAATTAAAATTATAAGAGCTGGTTAGAAAAAAGCCTAAGCTATCAGCTGAGCTTTCATAATAAATAATAAGTCTCCATGTCATTATTGGGAAGTCGACGGTTCCAATGTAAAAGTCCAACTACAGTTTACAGTAGCACGAGTCACAAAAACTGAGACAACCAACCTAGGTGTTCAACAGTAGAGGAAGGGATAAAGTAAATTTAGTCTACAGTCCCAAAAGAATAAAAAAAAAACAGTTTATGTGTATAAGTGTTTTGCCTGCATGTGTGTCTGTGTGGCACTTTCATGCTTGGTGCCCATGGAGGCCAGAAAAGGGTGATAGATTCCCTGAAACTGGAGTTACAGATGGTTGTGAGCTGCCATGTGGATGCTGGGAATAGAATTTGGGTCCTCTGGAAGCTCACCCAGTGCTCTTAACTGTTGAATCATCTCTCCAGTCTCCACAATGGAATTATTCTCAGGTATAAGAAGGATGAACTTACTCTGTTGGTTGGGGAAATGGAGGTAACTGGAGATATAGCAAACAAATTAAATGGATCACAGAAAGACGAATATGGCGTGTTTTCTCTCCTTTGTGCTGCCTACATTTTGTGTTAAATTGTGTATACATATGTGACATGAACGTAGAAGTAAAATTGTGTAGGGGAACAAAAGGGACTAAAGGGTGGCGTGGGGGATATGTATTTGTATGAAACTTAAAAAATGAATACCTTTTTTAAAGAAAGAAATGGTGTTACATGGCTTAGCCTACTCACGCCCCTTTCTACAGAGACAGCAAGAAGCCACCAATTTAACACAGCAGTTCTCCTCTCTAGCCACATGTTAGAACCCGATTGCAGATGTCCAGGTCCACCCCCTGAGGTCCTGAAGGGAGGGAACATCAGGGATTCTGATGTGCAGTCAAGATTAAAAATACCATGTTAAGCAGTTTTAGTTTGGGTCTCAGTCCTCTGGCTATCAGCAGGTATTAGAATAAGTTTTTAGAAATCTCTCTGCCAGGCTATGTGCACACCTTTAATCCCAGCACTCGGGAGGCAGAGCCAGGCGGATCTTTGTGAGTTCGAAGCCAGACTGGACTACCAAGTGAGTTCCAGGAAAGGTGCAAAGCTACACAGAGAAACCCTGTCTCGAAAAACCAAAAAAAAAAAAAAAAGAAATCTCTCATGATGGCAAGTGTGTGACTAGATTGGATCAGGCTTAGGAGCATTTAACTGGCATTTATAATACTCCAACCATGGGCACAAATTCCCCTGAAGGAGGGTTAGAATCTTTTTCTTTATACTTACATGCTAATACTTATATATTAGTACTTACATATTAATATTAAGCCCTTGCTTGTTAGCCTACACGAAGCTTTGAAAAACATTTAATATATCCCCTTGTATTTTGTCTAGAGATTTGGAGGCTGTATTGAGTTGGTACACAGATGAGCAGACCATGATCATACAATGTGGAGTAGTATAAGGAAGGAATGAGACAGGCTGCGTCATCCTCCCAAATCCTGCAAAAAATGTTATATAGGAGAACTACTGAGCCAATGACTGTAAAATACCTTGTTTGTTGTAAATGAGCAATTTCCTTCAATTTTTCAAATCCTGTTGGCAGAGAGGAATCAGTCAATGTTTTTGAGTAGAGTTACAATATAATGAAAACTGGTTAAATATTACTTCCATAATAATGTTACCAGGAAAATTAGGATCTTCTCTCCCAGAGTTCTTGGTCTTGCTCATAAAAGATTTTAAGGATGGACTCACAAGAAAGCTTGAAGACAGTCCTAGAGTTTAAAAGCCCCAGAATAGGCAAGCTTCAAATCCCAGTAGGTGTCTAGAGGAGGGAGCTAGAGAAGAGGAAGAGGGAAAGCTGTATTTTTTGAATAAGGCATGGAGGTGTAGTGAGCAGGCAGCCACATAGCAAGAAGGTGGGAGTGGGGCACAGCCACAGAAAAACAGTAAAGAAGCTCAAAGTACCAGAAAAAGCGTGCTTAGGCTCTGTCCAACACAAGAGAGAAAAAGACAGAAGAAAAGGAAAAGTCACATTTTTCTGACAGTAGGTTGACCTAACAGAGCCTCATCGTGGCTTTACAGCAACTGCACAGAGAGCAGGATTTCTGAAAAGGAGAAAAGACATAGTTTCATTAAAAGAATAATTATTCCTCCCACCTCCCTAGCTTGGTTTAAGGTGAATCAACCTTCCTGAGGGATGGTATCTTTGTCAGGTGATTGAGAGGCACAACTGGATGGATTCACCCACAAGAGAGGAGACAATGACTTGTCACCACCCAGAGGTAAATTCCATTTTTTTTTGACCATAGGCTTTCTCTTAATGGGCTTCAACAGAGCCCCGACCAAGATTGCTATAACAACAATATGTTGTACAGATGGCAGAAAAGGGAGAACCCCAAGAAAGCAGCATAACAATACAATCTATATTTTCAAATGGGAAAGTAACACTGTGGGCAGAACATCTGAGAAGGTTTCATGGGTGACAGATAAATTGACCTGAGCCTCTGGACCGACAGTTGGGGAGCTGCTGGGGAGCCTGCATGGGACTGAACTAGGCCCTCTGAATGTGGGTAACAGTTGTGTGGCATGGTCTGTTTGTGGGGCCCCTAGCAGTGGGACCAAGATCTGTCCCTGGCACATGAGCTGGCTTTCTGGAGCCCATTCCCTATGGTGGGATGCTTTGCTTAGCCTTGATGCAGTGAGGGAGGGGGGTTGGTCCTGCCTCAACTTGGTATGCCAGACTTCATTGACTCCCATGGGAGGCCTTACTCTCTCTGAGGAGTGGATGTGGGGTCGGGGTGGGGGTGAGGTGTGGGGGGAGCAGGAGAAGGGGAGGGAGGGGGAACTTTGGTTGATATGTAAAATGAAAAAAAATTAAAAAAGAAATTGACTTGAACCCTAAAAGATGCAATGGGTACTTTAAAGAGTAAGAGTCATTCTAAGGTAGGAGACATTTTTGATTACTAGCCAGTCACATTAAAAGAAAAAAAAAACCCACAAAACCAAAACAAACAGCAAAACCCTAAAAACGTTATACCTTATTTAACACCTTATTTTAGGATAGTTTGGGTACTACTCTTCTCTAGGCTCTCTCTATTCACTTTCATGGATTGTTAATTGGCAATTTTATCATCTTCCATTGTGTAAAATTCGCACTCCATTCCTGGTGTTAAGTACATTGTATCACACTGCAGTTTCTAAAATGTTTGAACATGTCTGAGGTGGATTCCCAGAGCCACACACTACTACCCAGCCCACTCATACCTGCTTTCCTGAATCCTTCCCTCCCTTTCTTCTGTGGACGATATTAACACACACTACTACCCAGCCCACTCATACCTGCTTTCCTGAATCCTTCCCTCCCTTTCTTCTGTGGACGACATTAACCCTGTCCATCTTCCTCCAGACTTGTATATTTGTATTCAACAGTTATGCAGGGAAGAGTTGTTTTGTACGGACAGGAGAGTTTAGGGGCACCTTGCCTTTCCTTCCCGGCCGTACTCAACACCTGCTGTGATGGAGACAATAGAATAGTTTGATAAAAGTGGGTTTTGTGGTGCTACTTAAGTAGAACATATACTCCCCGACTTCCAGAATGTTGTGATCTCACTAGCACAGACTGGAGAAAGAAGTCAGGACTGAGCTAAATAAGATCTTCCACATAAATATGGTAGGTGCAGCATCTTGAGCCAGAGGAAAAAGATGAGCTGGGGAATTGTGGGGCTGAAAGAAAAAATTCCAGGAGAGATACTTAGAGGAAATCTTTGGAGAAGAAAGGGTTTCTTTGGCTTACAATTCTAGGTTATCCATTACTGCAGGAAAGTCAAGGAAGAACTTAAGCCATCACATCCACAGTGAAGAACAGAGAAAATAAACACAGGGATCCTTGCTTCCTTGCTTTTAGCTAGCTTCCTCCTCTCTTATACACTTCAGGGCTCCCTGCCTAGGGAATGGCACCACCCACAGTGGGCTGGGTCTTCCTATATCAATTTACAACACCCCAGCAGCCGTGTCCATAGGACAACTTGACTGAGACAATGCCTCACAAAGATTCTCTTTCCAGGTGATTCTAATCTTTATCAAGTGGATAGTTACAACTAACCAGCACAGGATCCAACAAGGACTTTTATTTGTTCCTGGTAAAGTGTTCTTCCAGTCAGCCACAGTCCTTGTGACTTAAAGGGATTCTTTAAGGTGTTTGGAAAGATTGCTCAAATCCTACTTATGGTGAAAGGAGACAGGCTACCATTGGTGAGGGTAGACATAGGATTTTCTTGTACTTCTGCTTCCTCTTGGCCTAGCGTGGTGAGACACAGGTCCGATTTCAATAAACACTTTTGATGCAAGTACAGTTTTAGTTTTACAGCTTTGTTGGCCGGGTAGGGGGTAGGTGGGTGGGGCTCTCCCATTTCATCTTTGTTTTTCAGTTGAGAGAACTGGAAGTCTTAAGTCTCATACTCCTGTTTCCTAGATTCTTGTACCTGGTAGAGGAGAAAGGGTATTTATGCCAGGCACTGTTTTCTACACTGTAATTTAAAATAATTTGTTAAAATTGAAAGCACAAGGAAACTGGGTCCACATAAGTAGCTGGGTTCATAACACGAAGGACTGGGGATACACTCCCGGCTCTAGCTTGGATTGCTTCAAATCCCAAAGAGATGGGCGAGTGTAGGACAGCAGAGTAACCTGGAACACCTCTTTTTGAGCATCCCTTCCTACTAGGACAACACTCAGTCTCTTCCCTCCTGTGGATTGTTTGGGCCTAGACACTTCCTGCTAAAGGACAGACTGAGCAAGGCCAGCTTGAGACAGAATTTGGCACAAGTACAGTAATGGCCAGTCTGCCCTTGTAACCAACTGCCAAGGGAAAATTATTCACTATCTCATGTATATGCATGACTGGGCATAAATGTGCTTAAAATTATGGGATTATGGCCCACTCACACATAGATTGTCCAAAGTTATGTAATAGCTCATCTGTCAACCAGGGTAAGGATCCACCCCATCCTTGTCCTTGGGGATTGACTCCTCCCTCCACCTAAACTCATAAAAAGAATGTGGAAAAAATGCAGGGCTCTTCAGCCACGTGCTTGCTCCCACTCCATGAAATATATTCTATGTATTTGCTCTTGCTTTTAGTAAACCTATACTTAAAAGTTTTAAATGTATATTTATTCATTGTGTGTATGTGCACACCCATTAGGTCGTGAGTGTGGAGGTCAGAGAACAAATTGTAAGAATCAGTTATTGATTTCCACCTCGTTGCCATAAACCTATGCTTTCCCCACTCCTCCGGCACATCTTATCCAATTTGCTGTTTGAGACACAAAGAACATGGACACTGCATCATGGGACACCCCCTCAGAGCCCCTTCAGTAACGCCAGAACAGGCCTTATCAGGAAAACAGCCAGAGCAGAAGGCCTTGGGTTCCACAAACCGGTTTGAGCCAGACAGCAAACCCTGCAGGATGTAGAGGGGCTTGTCCCTTTTCCCCCAAGCTTAGCTGATTTGCTTGCCAGCCCTGCGGTCCTCCACCTGTGACCCCCAGGGACTCAGAAGTCTAGTGGCAGACAGGAGGGAAAACAGGAGGGAAAAGAGAGAAGGTGGAAGTGGAGGGCTGCGAGTGGACAGTGTTCAGAATGGTGCAAAGAAAAGCAGGAGCCTGGGCCCTCCCCTCCCAGCCTATTGTGACTGAGGAACTGTAATGGGGGAGGAGGACTTTCCCAGCTCCTAACAGAAAGTAGCATAAGAAAGGGACTAGGCAAGGTGTAAAGGCCTGGGTTAATACAAAGCACCTTTCCTATTGAGTTCTTTTGGAGGAAAATCTCAGAAGTAAATTTCCTGGGCAAATTTGAGTTTATCTTTCATGCTAGGGAAATGTCAGCCACTCTCCTCTAATTATCATTGCTAAAAGCTATGGCAAGGGGAGAGCAAGTTAAAGCTTTCATTTCCTGTTGCTTTTGTACCTGGGATCTGCCACTGCAATCAGTGTCTGCATAGCTTTCTTTCTCTCTGCTCTTAGTGTCCTCCCTGACATTAAGAAACAGAACAAGCATCATTTTGTTAAAGTTGGATTATGCCTTGTAAGTAAGGTGCATTTTATTAAAGAGTTCTGATGGTTCACACAGAAATCCCACAATGCAGTTCTCCACTGGAAGCCATTTTTATTTCCTGGGGCTATTAACTGGCTTACAATAAAAAAAAAAACCTATTAAGCACTCCTGTTTTCTGAGAAAATGACTTTTGGAATCAGCAGGATTGAGCATAGATAATAAGAAGAGATGACAAGATCATCTTGCATGTAACCAAGCTCCCATTTAGAGCTCCTCGTGTCTGGCAAACCCCGGGAAATGTGGGATGCTCCATGAACTATTTAAGTGGCATGTTAAGAGTTTAGGGTTATTGCCCAGAGATTGACTCTCTTCAGAGGGGGTAATTTATCCTTGTAACAGCCTTGGGTGGGCATGAAGGTATACGCTTTGTTAGATTGCAGATAGTCCATATGTCTAGAAATGAACTCAAGCTGAACTATAAAAGATTTCTGGTGATTAGATAAAAGCCAGCCTTCCCCAGGAACTTGTGAAATGGCTTTTTTGTCCCCAGAAAGAGTCCCTCCTACAGCTACTCATCCTCCTAATAAACCTCTCTTGCAGATAGCCCTGGCCATATCCAGCTTACTTGTCTTTCTCTCTGCTCTGGACTGTTCCACATGCCTCTGAATATTTTCTCTTTCTTGTTCACAATAAAAACGTTCCCATTAACGGAGTGGTCATGTTGGCAATTTCTGTATTGTGCCTCCTCACATAAATCCTTAAGACAAAGAAGAGCTCACTGAGAATAAGGCGTGGTTTCTCAGCAGAGACATAGGACATTTTGGTGGTTCTGGGGATTGAACTCAGGGCCTTGACCATACTAGGCAAACGTTCTACCACTGAGCTACATCCCCAGCAGATACTTGCCATTTTAGACTGGTTAATTGTGCGATATGAGGGAATGGCTTGTGCATTGGAGGACATTTAGCAGTGCTTTTGATTTTTACAACAGGCCAGCACTTTCCTCCAAATGTGATTTGAACTGAGGTTTCCAGAAGAAAAGTTACACCTACATTAGACATTTTGCAAAGCTGATTGACTGATCCAAACTTCAGTGATTGTAGAGAGTTGTAATGTTGTAGGCCCAGAACTGAATTAGCTTGGACTGTCTTTAGCCTCCTAAATAGCCATTCATTGTCTACCTCTATGTGTGACCTAACATCCTTGTGACCAGGTAAATCCTTTTGGAATGGATTGTGAGACCCCTAGCTTGCATCAGTCCAAAGGCTAAAAATGTCACCTACTAACTGAGGTCTATAGCAGAGATGTCCCTGCTTTCCTGTAACCTGATGCTTCCACCAAAGTATTTGAAAAGTGCCTTGATTCCTGACCGTGTTCTGTACTATAAAAACTGTATGAAACTAGAACTAGGTTGAAACATGGTATTTGGGGAAACCTAAATCAGTGTTCTTGGGTCATAGTCACTCATATTTGGCTTTCTTTGAGGCGAGAGCTGTATATTTATATGAACAGCAATAGCCTCAAATTCCTAAAGACATCAATGGATTTCAGCTGTGAGAGCCTATCACCTGTGGTGGTTTGAATGCAAATGGTCCCCACAGCCTCATATATTAGTCCCCAGCTGATGAACTGTTTGGAAAGGATTAGAGAGTGTGGCCTTGTTGGAGGAAGTATGTCATTGGAAGTGGGCTTTGAGGTTTCAAAAACCCCTGCAAGGCCCAGTCTCTCCTCTCTCCTCTCTCTCTCTCTCTCTCTCTCTCTCTCTCTCTCTCTCTCTCTCTCTCTGTCCTGCCTGTTGATCAGGATGTAAAGCTCTCAGCTCCTGCTCCAGCACCACGTCTGTCTGCTTTCCGCCATGATGATAATGGACTAACCTGAAACTGTATGCAAGCCCCCAATTAAATACTTTCTTTTATAAGAGTTGCCTTGGTCACAACAATAGAATAGAATCAGTAAGACATCACCCTGTTGAAAACCATTCATTTAGAGTACACACAATTGTATGCTAGAGTATAAAAGGTCTCAATGCATTGCACAACCTGAAGAAGCCACTAGAGTGCATCACTGAGGGACTTGGCAGAAATTGGGAGTGACAGGCAAGTCTCTTTGGGAGCTCAATGCAACTTCTGGGGTTCTAAGAGCTTTAGGCTAGAAGCAACTACCAGGAAGAACACATCCTAGGAGCCACGGAGCTCCATCATCTATGGTGAGGTAATCGTCTATAAGGACAGACTGCTTGGTGTGGTTTCATTGGTGCAGACAGAAAAGAGATCATTGCTCTTGATTATTTCATACAAGGGAGCTAGCATCTCATTAAATAAGCATTTATTCCATGCCTACTATTTATTAGGTTCTGAATTTGATTATGGAGTTATCAATAGAGTGTATAAATGGCCACTTCTACAGTTTGAATAAATGTCCACCCAAGGCCCATGTATTGAGGACTTGGTCTTCAGTATGGTGTATTTCAAGGTGGTAGGACATTTAAGAGGTGAAGTCTAATGGAAGGAAGGTGATTAGGGTGGTGCCCTTGAAAGGGCTAATAGAACCCCTTTTCCTTTGTATCTCTCCCTTTGCTTTTTGATTGACATGAGGTGAGTACCTTCCTCTACCATGCATTCTCACTATTACCTACTGTTTGCCACAACCCCAAATTAATGGCATCTACTAGCCATGCACCAAAACTCAGAGCTGTGAGCCTCAAATAAACTTTTCCTCTTATTTCTATTTTTAAATTAAAAATCACATTTGTTTATTTGTATGTATACATGGCACATATGCATGGAGGTCAGAGGACAACTTGTGGGAGTCAGATCTTTCCTTCCATCATATGGGTTCTTGGAGACTTAGCTAATCTTGAGGATCCTAGGACCCTGACATTGCCATATGTGGATGACGATAGATCTGTGGCCATTGTTTTGCTTTAGTTGATTGTCAACTGACTTCCAGAATCCAGGATGTTTCACTGACCATCAGAAGACTTACATAGCTCAGCTAAGTAGAGTGGAAGGCCAGTAGAAGAACCACTCAGCCCAAAGTGCCAAGGGTGACATACCTGGATGTAGTTTTTAATGTCATTAAGTTTTAGAAAAGTTTGTTATATACCAAAGCTAAGAGAAACAGATGGAGAGGATAAGTCTGGCCTTTTAGATCTTACTAATATGTCAATAATTTTCTTCCAAGGGAGACTTCTTGTCTAATAGGTTGCTTGGAGCCTTACCAGACTTTGATGCCAGGCTCTGACATGTCTTCCTCTACTGGAGTACTAGTTAAAAGCATGAACTTGGGAACCAAAGGGTAAAAGTTCATAGCTTTTTTTGTCATTTAATATAGTGGTTCTCAACTGTAGGGCGTGACCCCTTTGGGGGTGTTGAATGACCCTTTCACAGGGGTCACCTAAGACCATTAGAAAACATAGATATTTACATTATGATTCATAATAGTAGCAAAATAACAGTTATGAAGTAGCAATGAAAATAATTTTACGGTTGGGGGTCACCACAACATGAGGAACTGTATTAAAGAGTCACAGCATTAGGAAGGTTGAAAACCACTGATTTAATAGATTGCTTTGGGTAGATTGCCCTATTTTTGTGTCTTTATTTCTTCAAAAATGGATATTATATTAATAGGACCTATCTTGTAGAATCATTAAGGAGATTAGTGTTTTTTCTTTCTTTCTTTCTTTCTTTCTTTCTTTCTTTCTTTCTTTCTTTCTTTCTTTCTTTCTTTCTTTCTTTCTTTCTTCCCTTTCTTCCTTTCTTTCCTCCCTCCCTCCCTCCCTCCCTCCCTCCTTTCTTTCTTTCTTTCTTTCTTTCTTTCTTTCTTTCTTTCTTTCTTTCTTTCTTTCTTTCTTTCTTTCTTTCCTTTTCTTTTCTTTTTTTTGAGACAGGATCTGATAAGGTCCCGGTTATTCTTGAACTTCCTATGTGGCTGAGGCTGGTTTTGAACCCCTGATCCTCTCTAGCTTCTACTTTCTGAGTGCTGAGATTATGAGTGTAAACCATCATACCTGGCCAAATATACACTTCTTGTAATAGGAACTACAAGTTAGGGTTTGAAAATACTAGTAATATACAGTTGGCCTAAAATGGAATCAGCATGACAATATTTTCTTTTTTGAATACCATTTCTCCCTAAATATCCTAGCGATCTATTATTTTTTTTTGTGGAAAATTGAAGAAAAACAACAGGAAAAAACCATCAAGAAGACAACAAATGTCATCCTTCAGATTTTGTTGCTAATTTTAGCAATCACACATTTTGCTTGAATTCCAGCTAGCATGATCAGCTGTTGGAGAAAGGTAATTCAAGGTTCTCTGGGAATAAATGCACCAAGTGCTTAGCTAGTTGGAGCCCTTCATATAGTCTTTACGAGTAACTGGGAGGTAGACCTAAGAGGATCAGGATCAGGTGTTGAAGGTCAGTTTTAGCTAGCTATACATGGAGTTTAAGCCTGGCTTGGGATCCATGAGATGCTGTCTCAAAAAAAAAAGTTTAAGTCCCAGTCAATGGGCTGTCTGTTATCACTGCTCTTAGCTACCTTCTAGGAATATAGATCCATCTATATAACTACCAGTCATGTATCAAAGTGCCGGATTCCTCCTAGCTATGTCAGCCCTTGACAATGTTATACTTTTTAAAACTTAATGAGGGCGTTCCATGGATGCTTTGAAATAATTCTAATATTAATTGGTTCATTTTTTCTCCATGAACCACCTCTCCCCATTTTCCTCTAGTTCGCCAACTCTGTTAAAGTTTGGGCAAATTTCAGATTTAATCATTTCTACTTAGTTCTAACAATCAATAGTTTCTCCTGATCCCGGAGGTGGAGGATTTTGTGAAACTGGAAAATCACAGAGATTCCATGTTTTAAAATATATTTTTAAAGATTCATTTATTAAATATGCATGTGTATGTGTGTGCCTGAGTGAGGGCTCTTGTCTCGGCCACATCCCAGGGGCAAGTCATAGGCAGGTGTGGCAGTTACCAGATGCCTCACTAGGGGCAGTGCTTCAAGGTCAAAGCTGGAACAGCTACCCACTACAGTGCACTGCATGTATGTAGTGCTTTCAGGGGCCAGAAGAGGGTGTTGGATTCCCCAGAGCTGGAGTTATATAGGTGGTTGTGAGCCACCTTATGTGGGTGCTGGGCACCAATTCCAGGTCCTCTGGGAGAATGTCAAGTGCTCTTAACCACTGAGCTGTCTCTCTAGCCTCTTTTAAAAATATTTTAAAGAGAAATGGAAAAAATAAGAATAGAATTTATTTATTTCTTTTGTATTTGTTGGAAACTGAACTTTGATGAATTCCTAATCAGCAAACTTACCATTTAAGAAACTAAAGAAAATTCATTTGAAGTTGGCTTAATTATGAGGGCAAAGTAAGGTAGGGGTGTGTGTGTGTGTGTGTGTGTGTGTGTGTGTGTGTGTGTGTGTGTGTGTGTGTGTGTCTGTGTGAAATTTTTTGGGACACACTTCAAGATTGGGCACTAATCCTTAAATCCTTAAATTCTTCAGAATGAGTCCCCTTAACAAAAGGTAACAAAAAGACTGAGAAGGCTTGTGGCTGATCTTGGTTGTCAAATTCGCATATCTAGGAAGAGGGAACCTCTGTTGAAGAATTTCTTCATCAGATTGGCTGTGTGTGTGCGTGTGTGTGTGTGTGTGTGTGTGTGTGTGTGTGTGTGTGTGTGTGTAGGTGGGCCTGGGCTGTATGAGAAAACTGATCATGAGTCTGAGAGCCAGCCAGTAAGCTATGTTCTTCCATGGTTTCTGCTTTAAGCTCCTGCCTTGCCTTGGCTTTCCTCCGTGACAGATTGGGACCTACAAGTGTAAGCCAAATCAACCCTTTCCTCCCCGGGTTGCTTTTGGGCAAAGTGTTTTATCACATCATCAGAAAGCCAACTAGGACACCTTAAGAAACAATCGAGAATTCTTTGGTAGACTAAAAGCATGGAAGTAAATAATTACTGTATGTTTGTAAATGCACATGCGTATATTTAAGTGTACCTCCTACTTTTTGTTCCCTGGACAGTTACTGGATGAAAATAATTTTAGGAGAATAGCCACCAAGCCCCTCAAAGGTTAAATTAAATAGAGGAGTGTGACTGCAATTTGATTATGCTTTGATTTTTTTATTAGTTCTCTAATATAGTCTGAAGTTCTGTTTTTATACATCTCTGTAGGTCACCCAAATGGCTTGTTCATAATTCAAAATTTCTTCCCCTCATGAATAATTTCCCTCCAAAGGTAACCTTTCTCCTGTATGGAAATAATAGAAGTGCTTATGTAGCATAACAAAGGCAAATGGATTACAGCTTGTACCACACTGAGCTGTAAATAGAATCTCGTTTCTGTGCTCTGTACTTGCTCTCTTTTTCCACGTGTGCAGTCCTAGAAAGGGTTGACCTGTTGTAGCCATGCAAGGTGGGAGTGGGGAGTTGGTCTTCTGTTATAGGCAGGAGGAATGAGTGAGGGATACTAGTTGTCAGGTTCAACGCCAGTCAAGAACCAAACTGTTTCGTTTTTAAGCTTGTGGACAATTTTATTAGAGTTGGAAAGAAAAATCCCAGAGCAGGCAAGATGTAAATCTTGGCAGCTTCCTGGAAGAGGAAAATGGAGAAGAGACGAGAAATTCAAAAAGCACGCCATTTGAGTTTTGAGTAGAGTCTACATGGAGGTGAGCTGTATGTCAGACAAGCAATCACATGGCAGGGAGGGGTTTTAGAGAATGAAGCCTGAAGTGTTCGGATGGTGTGCTTAGAGCAGGCAAGGAGGAAGAAAAGGAAAAGGAACTTCTCGTGTAATTCAGAAGAGTAGGCTAACAAGTGCCTGGCTGTGGCTCTGTAGGCAACTGCACAGAGAGTGGGAATTCTGGGAAGAAAAAGTACATCATTTCATTAAAAGGATAATTATTTCTCCTACTTCTTTAGCATAGCTTAAGGTGAACCCTCCTTTCTGAGGGTTCCAAGCAAGGCAGTCCCTTAGCAAGGTGATTGATCTGTCCAAGTTTATTGTCTGATCTTCACCCAGGCCAGGGATTCCATTCTCCTGATCAAAGGAAACATTTTTTCCTTAATGGGCCTTTAGTGCTACTGTGATAATCCCCACCCCTTTGACAAGATTACCCTAAAAACATTTAAGAAATGGGCTCAAATAAAGGACCATTTTTTTTTGCCATAAACTTACACCTAGAATCTCACACTTATGATATTAACTCTTACTGATTCTTGATTGCTCCTCAATGATTCTTCCAGAAATCCCAGCCCCTTCCTCCTAAAATTCTCCATCCTTGCTAGTTTATTACCTTCTACTTTTCCTTGCTCTTATCATCTTTGGAGTCCTTGGACTAAACTTTGTCCTGGGTGGGAGAGTATTGAGGTTGAGGAGATGGTTCAATCTGTAATGAGCTCCCTGTGACAGCATGAGAACCTGAGAGCCTGTTCAAAACAAAACAAAACAAAACAAAACAAAACAAAAGAAAACAAAACAAAACAAAGCAACCGTCAGGTGTGATGAGCACATTTCTAATTCTGGTTCTGGGAGGCAGAGATGGGTAGATCTCTGGGTCTCGCCATCCCACCAGTCCAGTCCATTTGGTGATTCACAGGCCACTGAGAGATCCTGTCTCAGACAACAAGGTGGAAGGTCTGGAGAGACAGCTTGGCAGTTAAAGAGCACATACTCTTCTTCCAGAGAGCATGAGCTTGGTTCCTAGCACCAACGGTGAGTGGCTCACAGCTGCCTATAACTCCAGGGGAATTTGACTTTCTCTTCTGGTCTTCGTGAGCACTTGGGCTCATTGCATTTTTAAGAATATATTTATTTTTATTTTATATGTATGAATGTTTTGCTTGTATATCTGTCTGCACACCATGTTTGTGCCTGGTGCCTGAGGAGGCCAGAAGAAGGTGTTGGATCACCTGGAACTGGAATTACAGATTGTTGTGAGCCACCATGTGGGTTCTGGGACCAAACCTGGCTTCTCTGGAAGAACAGTAAGTTCTATTAACCACTGAGCCATCTTTCTAGGCCCTTAAACAAAATAAATCTTCAAACAAACAAACAAGCAAGGTGGATAGCTCCCAAGGAACGACATCTGGAACTGTCCTCTGACTTGTACTGCAGTCTCACACATATGCATGAGCATTTATACATACATTTATGCCCTCACCCACACATGCATGTGCACATGTGGGCGCATGTCCTAGTTTACTTTTCTCTTGCTGTGATAAAGACCATGAACAAAAGAAGCTTGGGGAAGAAAGAGTTACAGCTTGTAATCCAGTGGTTCTCAACCTGTGGGTCACGACCCCTTTGGGGTTACATATCAGATATTTATTTACATTATGATTTATAGCAGTAGCAAAATTACAGTTATGAAGTAATAACAAAACAATTTTGTGGTTGGGAGTCACCATGAGGAACTAACTGTATTAAAGGGTTGCAGCAGTAGGAAGGTTGAGAACCACTGCATTGTATTATAATATAACATCATGAAGTGAAGTTAGGCTAGGAAGTCAAAACAGGAACCTTACGGCAGGAACTGAAGCAAAGGTCAAGAGGAACCCTGCTTACTGGCTTGCTCTCCAGGGCATGCTCAGCCTGCTTTCTTATCCAACCTGGGACTAGTTACCCAGAAATGGTTTCACCCACAGTGAGTTGGGTCCTCTTACATCACTCATCAATCAAGAAAATGTCCCATATACTTATCTACAGGCCAATCTGATGGGGGCATTTTCTCAGCACAGTGTGCATATCCACACATAATATATCTTCAGACTTCCTATCATTTCTCCCCAGCACCCCTCTGCAATAGCTGTTGGTGATTTAAACATAGCTGGTTCTCATTATTTGTGGTAGCCTTTTCTTTAAACTTGCTGTGAACTCAGAGTTAGTGAGTATTGAAGCATGTTTCCCAGGGGAAATATAGGGTTAGGTTCCTTCGAGCTTATAGGCTTTCCTTTGCCCAATGCACTGTTTCCATGGTAAATATTTACAGAGCTTTTTGGTACAGAATAGGAGAAAGTTCCCAGCATACTCCTAAATACTTAGGGCGTTTTCTTAAGCCTCCTTGATGCCTGTCTTCTTCCTTATGGGGCTCAGGGCCTGTGAGATATGTGAGGCCCATTCAGCAAAGCAAGGCAGTTCTGTTCTTCTCATTGGCATGAGTTGCCTCAACAGACATGGGAGGAAGGGTGACTTGAACTGAAAACTGAACTTTGGCAGATTTTAAGTCTGAATTCTTGATATCCTCTCAATTAACACTGGAAATGCTCTTGGTCTGCTCTTTCCTAACTGATGCCTCCATTTTTTTCATATAAGGGTCTTAGAGGCTGTGAGTTAATTGATATTACGAATTAGCCCATTCCTGCCTGTTTGATCAAAATAGGGCTTTTTATCTTTTTATTTTGAGACATTTTCTACTCCTCCCTCCCCCCAAAAGAAGCTATTCTTCTTAGAACTGATTCAGAAATTCCCCATTTTTCAGGTTTTGCTCTCAGCTAAGAACTGTGGACTTCAATGTAGCATTCTCTTTCCTTAAGTTTTCTAGCATTAGGTCCCTCCATGTTTAATCTTGGGTTATCATGTGTTCTATGCAGCTCATCCAGACTCCTGCTCATAAGGAAGTACTAGGGAAATTATCATTTCATTAGTTAGTTTCCCATGCCTGATGTTTCTACATGACTCTGGGTCACGGGGTAATAGACTTCCCATCTTGAAGGCTGATGGTCTTGACTCCAAGCAAGTTATAGAACCAGTCCTGAATTACCCTCCATTCCAAGCTATATGCTGTCTCAAGCCCCCTCCTATAAGAATTTCTGATTCATTTAAGGTTGGTGGCATAAACAACTTGGCTCACTTTAAGCACAAAAGAGTTGACTGGATGGATGTAAAGTTTGTGGGGCTCTTTCCTCTGCATTGAAATATTCCCTTCTGAAGGGTCCAGGAATATAGAAATATGAAATTATAAGCTTAAGAGATAAAAACTGACAGTCATCAGCTCTAAAGGTTAACTGCTAACAATGGCTGTCAACAGCCAGGGGTTAACTTTTAACCCCATTGCCCCTTAGAGTCAACAACTGCCTGGACCAAAGTTAACTTTTATTAGTTGTTATTCTATGTGACTTCTAGCATACACCCCTTGCCTGATGTTTCTACATGACTCCTAGCATGCACCCCATGCCTGATAGTATAAAAGGGGGCCAGTACCCACCTCCATTGCCACAGCCTCAGATTCTAACATTGGCTGTGGTCTCAGCTAGCTGATAAGCTTTCATGCCCTGCGGTATTTTATAATTTTTTATTTTTCTGGAATAAAGTTTGCTTCTGGTTTAATAGACTTTGGTGGTTTGTTCCCCATTGTTTCGAGACTCCAGACCCAACACCTTTCAAAGACTTGGAAGTAAATGAGGTCTATCTACAAGGCCAAGGAAGTAAATGTAAACTTACAAGGCTCAGGGAATTTCTGAAAGTTCCAAGAGTCACAAGCCCACTCGCTGCGTTTAGAAAGGAGTAAACACTTGCTGGGGAGAGGGGACTCTGACTTGTTGAGCCCCCTGCAAGCTGTGCAGAGAGCTCCGGGGGGCTTGCAGCTTTTGAGAGGTACTGCCCATGCTGAGGTGGGCTTTTGGGTGATACATCTGTCCTTGATCTGTCTATACTGTAGGGACTGGTATTGGCTCAGGATCCCCAAGACCAAGTTCTCTGCACAAAGGAGACTTATTTGCCCCCGAGAGACAAAAAGCAGGGAGTAAGAGACCAAGACAGGAGCTAGAGGATGAGGGAGAAGGGGAAGGGAACAAAGGAGAGGGGGAGGGGGGTATCTATCCTATGACAACCAAGGGCTGCCTCCGGATAGAGAGGAGACAGGTGTGGCACATAGGAAAGTGACAGTTTATGAAGGTAAAGGGAAAACCCTGTGTTAGGATGAGGTGGACAGGCTAATTTTGATTGGATAGGTTAATTAGGTGAGCCAAAGGAGGCTTTTGATTGTTGGCCTTCAATACTATGGTAGCTGGAACTTGGTGGTCAGCCTCAGGAGGAGGAAGTAACCAAATAAGGGAATGGACCTTGGTGGTCAGCTTTAGGAATGTAATCTAATGGTTTTTAGCAAGGTAGAGGGAATGGGGGAGAAGGGCAAAGCCTGCCAGCCATGTTTGCCATGCTTGGGCTGGCAAGTGTCCCTTCATATATTCCTGTAGGTACCCTCAATAAACTAATTTGTTTACTATGCTAGACTTGGATGGAACATTTCTTTGGTCTATCATCAGTGCCTTATAGTCCCAGGAAAAGGAAAAGGCAGTTGAACCAGGCTCAGAGAATGAACTAGAACAAAGGGAAGAATTCTGTGGTCCTTCTGGGCAGGAGGAACAACAGAAAATGTCACAGAACAGGCTATTGGGGTTCTATGGCATCTCTCATTGACTCCTGCTGTCATTGCCAGTGTTGGCAGAGATTCCAAACTTCTTTCTTTACTTGGCACAGCTAAGGTTATGCATGTGAACTTCTTAGATGTCTGTGTAGTGGGCAGCTGTTCCAGCTTTGACCTGGAAGTACTACCCCCAGTGAGGTTTCTGGTAACTGTCATGCCTATCTATGACCGGCCTCTGAGGCATGGCCGAGACGGGAGTCCTTAAGACCCAAGATCTAGATGTGCTGGCTCTCTTGGTTCCTGGTGATCCTGGGTGCTGGATGGTAGACTGAACAGAGTTCTCCAGAGAACCCAGCTGGACTGCACCTCACTTCTCCTGGATCCTGTAACTAATCCCTTTACTAGCTGTAAGTTACCTCCCAAAATAAACCTCCTTTTTAACTACAGGGAGTTGCCTTAATAAATCCTCCAATATGTCTGGGTTCAGGGAAAATAAGAACTTGCTTGGCCTTTGGCTTCTGTAAGAGAAGGAGCCTGTCTAGCACTTAAGATTTTAGCAGTGACAGATTCCATGTTTATAGTGTGTACCTGTATTATGGCATTAGGATCACCATAGCAAGCACAGGGTTAACCTCAGCATGGGCCTAATCCTGGCCAGCCTGAGAGAAAGAACTCAGATGATGGCAGAATCCTGTTTTTATGGAAACTGTGGTAATCAGTAAATGTGGAATCTTGAGTCTGTTCTGTTGCTGGGTCCCACCGAACTTGTTGAAGGGTCTTTGAAGGGAGGAATGAGGATTAAGAAATACGGATAGGAAAAATAGAGACGTAGACATAAAAGAAAAAGACAGAAACACAGAATAGCATCAGGAGGGCTCTGGGTCAATACTACAGTTGCCCCTAGTTTATTCCTCATGGGCTTTTTATACACCAGCAAGGGGAGAGGCAAAAGACCTCCCCCTCTCAAGGACACCATAGTTCAAGGTACAAAGTACAGACAAGTGTAAACAATTCCTTAATTTTCAAAACATCTAGTAGCCTTGCCTTATGCCAAAGCATTCTGTAGTTAGGCCTTGAAGTATAAGACACCTGGTAACCACGCCTTAGGCCAAAACATCCTATTATGTAGCCTTGTGGGGCAAAACAAGCTTGTACTCTCTGACTTTGAGTCAAGATGGAATAAGGCCATACTATGGAGTCTCTGTGGGCCCCCACATTCTGTTATCTGTTGTACGTGTCAGGGTTCTCTAAAAAATAGAGTCAAAAGAATGAATACACATTATAAGAGGAGATTTATTAGATTGGTTTCCATAGTAGGTAGTCTGACAATGGTTGTCTGCATGCTGGAAAGCCGGTATCTGCTCAGTCCATCAACCGGGGTGCCTCAACAGCCCAATCCAGTTCTGGAGGCCTGGAAGATTTTTGGAGCGTCACTAGTCTTCAGCCCACATTGGAACTGGGAGAAGCAGGAATCTGAGGCCATCGATGAATGGCAGGAATGGATATAGATGCATTCACCATCAAGAAATGAAGATGGGTAGGCAGGTGGTACAGCTTTCTCCTTGGACCTCTAAATCTGGTCACCACTGGAAGCTGCCACTCACTCTGGGACAGAGATTTCTTCCTTCAGTTAATCCTTCCTAGAAATGCCCTCCCAGACCCTCCTGGAAAAAACATATTTCATAGTGGACAAGATTAATCATGATATCCGTATAGCCCTGCTCTGGGTGTCTGCTGGGCCCAGCATTTAGGTTTGGGGTCTGTGCTATTGCAACCCTATAAAAGATTGTGGGAATCTGGAACCATGGCTTCTCTGTGACATGGAGCTGTGTTTTTGGGCAACTGTTGGTATTATATTAGTTTTCTGCCATTGCTGTAACAAATGATGACAAACTTAGGAATTGAAAGAACACAATGCTCTGTGTGACAGAAATTTGACATGGATCTCACGAGTTAGGCTCAAGGTCATGAGCAGAGATGTGTCCCTTCCTGTAGGTCCTATGGAAGAATCCATTCTCTTGCATTTTGGCAGCTTCAAGAGGCTTCTTGCGTTCTTTGGTTCATGATCCTCCCCATCACCTTGAAAGCCAATGATGATGGACTGACTACTCACATTACATCACTCTGACCTCTTCTGCCATCCTTTCCTCATTTTTAAGAATGCTTGTGATTACACTGGACTCATTTGGCATATCCAGAATAACTTCCCCATTTTAAGATCAGCTAACCTATCGATCTTATTTTCATCTGCAACTTAATTTTCTTTTACCGTATAATGTAATGCTATATCCACAGGCTCTGAGGATTAGAGGGTAGATGACATTGGTGGATCATGACTTCATTCACCACAGGTTCCTGAAGAAATGAGATGTGCATGCTATTTTCTGTCCTTTACAAACCAAATAAGTGGCTATTAAAGCATGTATAGTCTGTGCATAGTGAATCTGATTGCTAATTTGAACCTGCATCTACTTTATCAATACCCATTATGAGGCAATTTTGAGAGGGCAGATATTTTGCTGGGGGCATGATCATATTGTCAAGCATAATTTATTAAGTCTTTACAGGGGTACACTGTCATTCTGAAAATAAGCCAATGTCTTTTGTTGCATAGGCCGTAGGATTTTTTTCTCTTCCACAGCCTCTGAAAATAACTTAGATGCTGGGCAATTGGTTTCTAGAAGTCTGGTAACTATCCTCCCATCCCAGTACTAATCAGACCTGACCATGCTTAGAAAGATCAGGTGAGATCTGGCACATTCAGGGTAGTATGGCTGTAAACCTGATAACTATCATAATCTCCAAAGTTTTAGTACTTTCCTTGGCCAACAAGAAGAGTTGAAAGCTACTGTTTTCTTTTTAGACGAAAAGTGTTAAAAAAAAAAAAACCCTACCCACTCTCTGATATAAATTTTAAATGAAGCCAATATGCTAGGCTGGTCTGCTGGAAAATTATTTCCATCATCACATTCATTGTGTCAACCAGATCTTTGGCTTTAAATATGCTATCCTTGTAAAAATTTCATTTCAGCTGTCAGGGTAATCAAAATGGTTTCAAAAGCTTTTCTTGAACATGGAATTTAAATAAAATAATAAAATACACTATCAAATGACAGAGTCTGCAGGAGGAAGATACCGGATATGGGCAGGTTTTGCATTTTAAAAAATCAATCTGATGAAATGCTCTACTTTGGGAGAAGTGTGCCTGAAATACACAGTTTCAGAATAAATTGAGTGGGTCTCCAACCACAAATCAGACTTGTGGTGCTTGTATAATTAAACACATAAAATGCAGAGTAAAGGTTCATTTGTTGAAAGTGACTTTTGATGACAGTTTATGTTGTGTGATGGTATTTTTATGTCACACTGTATAGGCAGAGAAATGGTGGCTCCAAGTTTTAGCTTTACAATTGCTGACACTGTAGGTTTGTAATTTTTTAAAATCCAACCCACAAGCTACAGATGTCTGTATGCTACAAGATCTTATTCCTCTATGACAGAAAGGAAATCTTGTTGACACAGATATGGATATGAGGAATACATTTTGGAGTGATTTCACTGAGTAATTGAAGAAATGTGCAAAATATTGTTCAAAAGAACATTTTGTTTTATAACATTGCCCAGCTTAGTCAGAGTTACAAATGAAAACAATCCAAGAACAGAAGGCTAGACCTTTTTAGAGGCACCGTGACATGTAAAATACCAATTTTGCTACTGTGTGTGTTTTAGATGATGGGGCTGAGATTTTTCATCCTCTCCATCCTCCTCTTCAACACAAGCTTTTTTCCTTTTTTTTTTTTTGTGGCAGGGTCTTTCGATGTAGCATCAGCTCCTGAGTGTTGAGATTACAGGTATGTACCACCATGTCTGGGAAGCAAAACAACTGCTTGAAAACTTTGTTTATCTGTGGTGGTTTGAATAAGAATGGCTCCCATAGTCTTATATACTTAAATACTTGGTCACCAGGGAGGGGCACTATGTGAGAAGGATTAGGAGGTGTGGCCTTGTTGGGGTAGGTGTGGCCTTGTTGGGGTAGGTGTGGCCTTGTTGGAGGAAGTGTGTCACTGAAGTAGGATTTGAGGTTTCAAAAGCCCAAGCCAGGCCCAGTGTCTCTCTCTCTCTTCTTGCTGCCTACAGATTCAGATGTAGACTACTCAGCTACCTCTCAAGCACCATGTCAGCCTGCATGTCGCCATGCTTCCCACCATGATGATAATGGACTAAACCTCCAAAACTGTAAGTCAGCCCCAATTAAATGCTTTCCTTTATAAGCATTGCTGTGATCCTGATGTCTCATCACAGAAATAGAACACTGACTAAAACACAATTTGACTCCATTTTTTTTTTGGTAGAGTCAGCTATCTGATTTTTTTCTTTTCATAAGGCTGATTTCCCCCCCCAACATAATATTTTTATTAATTATTTGGGAATTTCATACAATGCACCTGATCGCACTTGCTTTTGATTCCTCCCAGGTCCACCCTCCCACTCCCCCCCCCCAAAAAAAAACCTCCACCAAGTCCAATTTGTGTTGCTTATATACTCATTAGAACCTGGTCAAACTGCCAGTGGCCAGCCCCTTAAAGAAAACCGAGTTCCCCCCCCTCCCCACCCCCCCTAGAAGCCATCAACTATGAGGAGCTACACTTCAGCATCTTTATCCCAATTTTTAAGGATTCTTTTTAATGGCTTCCTATCTGGACTATTTCTCCTTTTGGGGGGTAGTGTGGGGGAGAGGTTGTCACAGAGGTCTTCACTGTCTCTCCTCAGTTACAAATCTGCAGTCATTGATACCACTACAAAAGTAGTTTCTTTGTCTATAGCATCCAGTGGCAGCATGGATCATGGACTGCCACATGGTTTCGGGTGGCAGCATGGATCACAGACATCAGCATGGCCTTAGGAGTGAGCACAGACCACAGACATCAACACAGCTTCCAGCAGCACCACAGATCACTGACATAAACATGGTTTCTGTGGGCAATATGGACCATGGACCATGGATATCAACATGGCCTGCATCAGCTGCATGGATCACTGGCATCAGCATGGCCTCCTGAGCCAGTTTGGACCACAGAAAACGAACCATTCTTCATCTCAGATAGCTTATTGTTGTTCAGAGTTAGGGTGATCATGTGGTTGGGCAGCATATCTGGGGTCAGGACCTATGTGAACTTCAGGCTACTGTACACCACTCTGCCCTTGATGCTGGCTGCCCTGCTGGCACCCTGGACACAACCATGTGCTTCCAGCCAGCAGGCAGCATCTTGGCCCAACTCCTCTCCTCCCCCGCAACAGGGCGAGCAGCATGAGCAGCAGTAGCAGCAGTGACAGTTCCACTTCGGGTTGAGTGGCAGCACTGGTCTAGTGGGTGGTGGCAGGGTGAGGCAGCCTGGTAATGGCCCAAGCCTCCCTGTGGCCAGAGGACTAGCCCTACTCTTCAAGGACATGACCCTTTTTTCCTCTGCAGCCACAATCCCATATCTGTCTCCATGTTTTTTTCTTAAAACTAATTTAATTTGTTCTTAGTCTCACAGGTATACATAATGCATGACAACAACTCTCATAACCCACCCTCTCCCTTTTGTCTACCACCCCTGTCCACCACTCCCATACCTCTGCCTCATCCTTTCCATAACTCTCATGTTCATATCTATTTGTTTTGTTTTATAATCCATTGAGACTAACCAGGGTTGTCTGCGTGACCATCGGGTTTAGAGCCTGGTGGGATTAGCAGTGGATACACAACTAAAGACAATGAGTCTACCTCACCCAGAATCCATTACTATCTAATAACTCAGAGATAAAGGGTAGGACCCTGTGAGTCCCAGGATGGACTTGTATGGGCCTAGTGGCTGAATTGGTGTGGGCCCAGTGCAGATGACCACGGTTGCTAAGAGTTCATGGTTGTGACGGTTGTATGAGGATGACATTTTGCAGCTCATTATTCTATCTTTGGAATCTTATGGGCTTCCCACCCCCTCTTCTGCAATGTTCCCTCAGCCTTGGGGGTGGGGTGGGGGTGGAATAAAGTAAATGTCTTCTTGTTCAGGCTGAGCCACCAACCAACTAACTCCAGTGTTTTAATTGTGATTGTTGTTGTATTTGCTTCTCAGAGTTCCTCTCTGTTTATAGTTTTCATTTATCCATCTAATTTTCTATTCCATAGCCTCTTTTAAAATTTATTTATTTGTGTTGAGTGTATGAGTGTGCCTGAGTGTATGTATGTGCTCTATGTGCATGCAGTGATTACAGAAGATCAAAAGAGGGTGTCAGATTCCCTAGACATGGACTTACAGGAGGTTGTAAGCAATGTGATGTTGGTGTTGGGAACCAAATCTAGGTCCTCAGCAAGAGTAGCAAACACTCTTAATGGTAGAACCATCTCTACAGTCTCATTATCTCTTTTAAAAGCATCACTGCTATGGTTTGAATACAATAATGCAAGAGTGAGGAGAGGTGGGACCTTTAAGACGTTATTAGATCATTGCTGTGGGATGTTCTGTATGCTGTGAATGTGTTGCTCTGATTGGTTGATAGATAAAACGTTGATTGGCCAGTAGCCAGGCAGGAAGTATAGGTGGGATAAACAGACAAGGAGAATTCTGGGAAGTGGAAGGCTGAGTCAGTAGATGCCAGCCCACCGTCCAGGGAGCAGCATGTAACGGCACACAGGTAAAGCCATGGAACACGTGGCAATATATAGATTAACAGAAATGGGCTGAGTTTAAATGTAAGAGCTAGTCAATGGTAGGCCTGAGCTAATGGCTGAGCAGTTTTAATTAATATGAGCCTCTGTGTGTTTACTTGGGTCTGAGTGGCTGTGGACCAGGTGGGACACAGGAAAACTTTCAGCTACAGGTCATGATGGTTCTGCTTTCATGAATGGGTCCCTTATGAAGAATGAGTTGCCCTCTCCCTCTCCTTCTTCATCTCCCTCCCTTGCCTACTCTCTCTCTTGTTCTTCCATCTTTCATTATGATGATACATCAAGAAAGTTCTTGCTGGAAGTCCCTTGACCTTGGATTTCTTGGCTTCCAAAACTGGAAGAAATTAATCTCTGTCCTTTACAAATCATCTGGTCTCAGCTATTCTGTTATAGTAGCACAATGCTCAAAGACTGTCAGAACACAGTACAGAAATGGAATCATGTGAGAATTCTGAGTACTTGCGGGAACACTCCAAGAAAACAAGACAAGAATCTTGTGACCTCAGTTTCTTCAAAACAGAGAATAGTTCTTGGAATGTATCTTCATGCTCCTCTCAGGTGAAGTAAATAGGAGTGAGTATACTTTGGATTACTCATTATTGTTTGCTGGTGTTATTCAATTAAATGGTTAAACCATCTTTATATGCCTCCATGGAAAAACATGTTTTTGCCTCATGCATCTTGTCCTTGTGATTGTATACAACTTGAATTCATGAGAACTTTACTCAGGTGACCTTTCTTAATCCTCAGAGTATAAATTATCTGATGCTCTGAATAAAGTTGGCTATTGCACAAGATTTTAGTTCACCTCATTTATCAGCTTCATTGTCCCAGGTCCCACTATCTCTAGAGCAGTAACAAAAGGAAGTTAATTTTACAAAAATGGGCAGAGTTGGGAATCATACTAATCTGTATTACCTAATAACTCAAACATAAGGATAATCCAAGGAAAAAGGACAAATTGAATCACTATTTTAAGGGTTTGGTTCTTGTCACCTGTTATTTTTGCAGATCATCTCTGTGAACTGGACACTGTTTTAAGTACTGGCAAGGTATTAATATAAAGAAGTCAGCACCCAGGTTGGGTGGCTCACAACTGGCTGTAACTCCTATTCCAGGGGATCTAATGCTGCCTTCTGACCTCTAAGGGCATCTGAACACACACACACACACACACACACACACACACACACACACACACACACACACACACAGAGAGAGAGAGAGAGAGAGAGAGAGAGAGAGAGAGAGAGAGAGAGAGAGAGAGAGAGTTAAAATGAAGAATTTTTTTTTGAGAAAGGTCTCTCTACATAGCTCTAACTGTCCTGGAACTTGTTCTGTAGACCAGGCTGGCCTCAAACTCACAGAGATCCACCTGCCTCTGCCTCCCTGAGTGCTGGGATTAAAGATGTGCACCACTACTGCTCGGCTAAGAATATTTTTAAGAGCCATTAATTAGCATCTTACAGGTGGAGGTTTATCAACTAGAATGAGGAGAAAAGTCTGGAGGAGGGAGAGGAGAGACTGAAGAAAAGAGCTAGATAGAGTTGTGAAGAGGGAGAGGAGAGGCTGGAGAAAAGAGCTAGAGAAAAATTATAAGGTGATGCCCTTTTACATGCCTAAAATCTGTGAGTGACTGTTCTCTTAACTTTCTAGAATATTCTATCTCTCTTTAAGTGACAAAAGGCTCCTTCATTCCCTGTCACAGTTCTCTGCTGGGAGATCATGGCTTACATTGTCTTCAAGATCTGGATTCAAGCTTCTCAACATCTCTCATGAGCGTGACATCCCCTCTGTTATGTTATGGAAGAAAATGACTTTTAAATGCCAGCCTTCCTATTTGATGAGCCAGCTAATGAGGATTATATGAAGGAGACAACCCCAGAGGCAATACTACAACTCTAATGGTTCCAGTGGAACTTCCAGGTAGCAGGACTTTTACTACTAGCCACATGCTAGCATGTGAATGTTTACTTACTAATGATCTCATTTGTTTGTTTCTTTTGAGACAGGGTTTCACTATGTATCTCAGTCTGGTCTCGAACTCACTATTGTGGCCCAGGCTGACCTTTAATTCACAGCAATCCTCTTGTCTGTGTCTTTGAAGTGCTAGGATTACAAGGTTGTGCCACCACATCTGGGAAGTTCTTATTTTTTTTTGCTTGCTTTGGTGTCCAGTACTAGGGATTGAATCCATGGCCTCACACATGCCAGGCAGCACTCCCTCACTGCACTGCATTCCTGCTTTCCTACTGATAATCTTGATGTGAAATTTGCCAAAATACTGCATCTGATGCAGAAGCAACCAGGAACCTACTTTTGCTCAAGTTTCTCTATGATAAATTGCAGGGACAGTGCATGAGGCTTGACCTCAAGCATCCTCCCCTGGGGTAGGGACAGTGGATTCAGAAACATCGGCATAAAAAAGTTTGCAAAAATAGCCTCAGGATCTTGTGGCGCTTCCCATGGGATCCATTTCCCTTACTGTGAATTGGATCTGGCCTTGGGAATGGGGTGGAAATAACACAAATAAGTTCTAAACTTGGGTATTAAGGTATTGAGAGGCCATGAGATTTTTTGCTTGGGACAGTGTTTGGGGATACAATGACCAGTGTGTAAAGGAAACCAGGCAGGATATGGCCTTATTGCTCCAGGCTGTCAACTGCCAAATGTAAGAATGACACTACCTTGGCCCATGGCTTCTCAGACTGTGGGTCCTGAATCCGTATGGAGAAACTGAACATGGGAATCACAAATATAGAAGTGGCAACAGTGACAAATTTTCTGAATGCTCAATGACCAAAATCAAATGTGCAATGAATCCAAGGTGTTTCTGCCATTGGCCATATTGCCACACAGCTTTACTACAGGTTTGGTTCTTTGCTGGTTTGTTAGGTTTATGTCTTTTGAAGCAGGCTCTCACTGTGTAGTCCTGGGTTGTCTGGGTACTCACTGTGTAGATCAGGCTGGCCTCGAACTCACAGAGATCGGCTTGCTTCTGTCTCTCAGGTGCTGGGATTAAAGGCATGCGCCACTACCACCTGGCCAGTTTTGGTTCTTAACATGCAACATTTGTGCTTTGCACTGCACACTCCATCAAACCACACAATGCCAATAAAAACTGCATGAAACACATTGGTTCAGATTCTAGAATATTCCATGTCATGATCTGCATGCAGTATTTATACCATACTTACAAAGATTTTAATGCTTATAGAAGCATAATGGTTTAATTCTGGGAAATAAGGATTTTTACTATTTTTCTACCACCAATCCTTAGTATGTAACTATCAAATAAGGATTGTGTTGTATAAGAATGTTTGATTTGGAAAATTGCTATTTGAGCTGCTCACTCAAATTTCTTTAAAACAAAACAAAACAAAACAAAACTCCAAACAAAACAAAGCTGCCTTGGGATTAAGATAGAATTTTCCAAAATTTCTGAAATAGCCCTGAACATATTCCTGGCATCTTGTGCTACATATTTATGTGATGTGGTATTCTCAACATTGATGATTATAATATCAAAATATCAAGTTCTGAGCAGTGTTGAAGATGCTTTCTATTCTGAAGTATATATTCAGCTGAGATTTAATTCTCTGTGAAAAAATAAATAAGTTCACCCATCTCATTAGTATGCAAATTTGTTTTAATCTTTAACAAATGGTGAACAAATTTGCATATCAAATAATTGTTTCAAAATAAATTTCTTTATGATTTTTAATCTTTAAATGTGTGATTTATTTTAAAAACTTATTTCAATTATGTGTATGTGAGTGACTGAGCAGGAGTATATGTATGTGACTAAAGGTGCCCATGGAGGTTAGAGGTATTGGATCCCCCTGGAGATAGTTATAAGTGATTCTGAGTTGCCTGACTCAGGTGCTAGGGACCAAATTGGGGTCCTCTGCAAGAGCATTGCATTTTTTTAACCACTGAGCCATCTGTCCAGCCCCTGATTTTATTTATTTTTTTTTTTTTGGTTTTTTCGGGACAGGGTTTCTCTGTGTAGCTTTGCGCCTTTCCTGGAACTCACTTGGTAGCCCAGGCTGGCCTCGAACTCACAGAGATCCGCCTGGCTCTGCCTCCCGAGTGCTGGGATTAAAGGCGTGCGCCACCACCGCCCGGCCTGATTTGATTTTTTAAAACAAGAATATTTTAATTAATTGTGGTGTGTGTGTGTGTGTGTGTGTGTGTGTGTGTGTGTGTGTGTGTGTATTAGAGTGTCATGGTGTCCATGTGAAGGTCTGTGGTGCTTTAAATGCAAATGGCTCCCATAGGTTCATATATTTGAAGGTTTGGTTCCTAGTTGGTGGACTCTTTAGAAAGGATTAAGAGGTGTGCCCTTGTTGGAGTAAGTGTGTTACCGGGGGTGGGCTCTGAGGCTTCAAATCCCTAATCCAGGACCAGTCTTGCTCTCTCTCTTGCCTGCCAGTCAGGATGTGAGCTCTCAGCTACTGCACCAGCGCTATGCCTGCCTATCTGCTGTCATGTTCTCCACCGTGATGGCTATGGATTCACCTTCTGAAACTGTAAGAAAGACCCCAGTTAAATACTTCCTTTTATAAGTTGTCCTGGTCATGACATCTCTTCACAGCAATAGAAAAGTAAGACAAGGCCCAGAGGACAACTTTTAGTAGTAGGTTTACTCCTTCTGCCTTGTTGAAGAGGGGTTCCCTTGTGGACTCTGTCCCTGCACTTTGAAGTGAGCTTCTGGGTATTTTTTCCTATTTCCATGTCCCATCACCCACAGAAGTGCTGGAATTACACATGTGTGACACTGCATCTGAACTTTTCAGTGGGGCATGGGGATTGAACTCAGGTGATCAGGATTGCCTTGCAAGCTTGTTTACTTGCTGAGACATCTTTCCAGTAAAATTTCTGTTTGTTAACAAAACAGGATGGAATGGATTCATCAATAGTGTGGGATTACATTTAGAAAAGTTGCTTTTGTAAGCCAAGGAAAGAATCAAGGAAGAAAAAAAAAGGATATGAAGATGCTGATATCCCAAACTATCTAGAAAATTCTACCCTGTTTCCAGTACTTGCTTTGAAAAATCCAAAGTATCTGAAGAGATCTGATTATTTCAGCATGCCGCTAGAATGGATGAAGACAAGCCTGATACCAGTCCTGATTCCAGATGACACTCAACATCTGTTCCAGTTCACCTCCAAATAACTCCAGAGGTATCTATTTTTGTGTAATATGCCCGAGGACCTTTTTTCCTTCCTGAAAAGAGAGGGAATATTTTTGTTACATTGTGTAACCCAAATGTAGTTGGGGCCCCAGTTGGCTCGTTGTCTGAGCAACATTGCCTCCAAAGAAACAGCACTGTGGTAGAAACAATAATCGACAGTCATTTACATCTGTACTCAGTCTCTTAGAAAAAATAAATGCCAGTGGGAGAGTACATTATCACTGCCAGCAAAGCTTCAAAGAGCATCCTTTTTGGACATCTTTATCATTGTCAGCCTTGCTAGTATGCCTTGCAGTGGGACTTCTAAACACTCTCTGGTAGTGGCTCATAAAAATGAGAAAAGTTCTTTTCCAACTTCCCCTTCAGTCATTAAAAACTCTTCTTTGAACATGACTTCTGCTCAAATATTCAGTCAAGACCTTTCTTTTTCCGTAGCTAACCTCCCCTCACTACAGTGGTTCCCCCTCAACCACTTCCTCTTTTCTTTTTCCCTTTTCTTCTTTTCTCTTCTTCCTTCCTCCCCTTTCTTCCTCTCCTCTTCTCGTTTTCCCTCCCCTCCCTCCCTCCCTTCTTGTCTTTCTCCTTTTCTTCTTTCTTATGGTGATGGAACTTGAACCTAGGATCTCTCCCATTTACTAGGCTACATCCCCAAACCTCACGTCCTCTTTTCTAGTCCTATTATTTTTTCATGTATCCCAGACTGGCCTCAAACTCTCTATGTACCCAAGTATGACCTTGAACTTCTAATTTTCCTGGCTGATCTATATCCAGAGTGTTGGGATTACAAGTGTTTGGCATCATGCAAGGTTCATGTGGCGTGGAATTCTAGGTGCGTGGGATGGAGTTCAGTGTAGCTAGAGTTTTCCTGCCTGGCCCACAGTCAGTACAAATCTCTCTCACCCGCCAGTCCCAAGCCGCTCAAACCCGATCAAGTAAACACAGAGACTTATATTGCTTACAAACTGTATGGCCGTGGCAGGCTTCTTGCTAACTGTTCTTACAGCTTAAATTAATCCATTTCTATTAATCTATACCTTGCCACGTGGCTTGTGGCTTACCGGTACTTTACATCTTCCTTGTCCTGATGGCGGCTGGCAGTGTCATCTCTCCAGCCCCCTGTTCTCTCAATTTTCCTCTGTTAGTCCCGCCTATACTTCCTGCCTGGCCACTGACCAATCAGTGATTTATTCATAGACCAATCAGCAACACATTTGACATACAGACCATCCCACAGCAGTTCAGAGCTTTGTGTATCCCAGGCAAGTGCCCTACCAACTGAGCTACATCCCCAGTCCCACAGCTATATTAATATAAGTTTTATGTGACATGAGGAACTTAATAAGAAAATGAAGACCTCAAAGAAACAGCCAGATCTGTGTCTATGACATCATATGCAGGGGGCCTCTCCTAAGCACTAGAGCTCCCTACCTCCGACACTGCATGGCTCATTTGGTTTCTGGAGTGAGTGACCCCTTTGGCTGTATTTCCCCCAGTCCTCTATCACTATCCCCACTGCATAGACCACAGAGGGAAGGTGTGGTTTACTCTCAAGGAAGAAGCCTTCTTCCTCTTTCGAATGGAGGGAGTGGGCAGATGGTAACAATCACATGCAGACTCATGCTTATGTGAGTTCAGATTCTGGGAATCTAAAGCCGTGTGATAGAAATACACTTTACTAAGTTTTACTTCTGGAGAAAAATTTGAAGCGAGAATCTTTCTAAACGAGGAAAAAATCAGCAATCACATATATTCAAAGCTGGTAGATGCAGTGATTTCTTTTTATTTTTTATTTACTACCGTGAAGCTGGTAAATGGAACTACCTGCTACTATTCTTGAAAAATTGTTTTTTTCACAAGAAGGCTTTCATGTATGTATGTATGTAATGCATTTTGTTGAAATACTCTCTCCATCCCCTCCCCTCTAAGTCTCCCCCTATCCAATAACACTTTTCCCTCACAATGTGTTCTTTGTCCATCTTTGGGGAACATTATTCTTGAATTATGTGAGTTGTAAATTATTAAAGATGTTCTTGAAGCATTCTGGCATAAACTGATTTCAATCTTCTAGGTGAGCATTCTATCAGCTGAGCCACGTCTCCAGTCCAGCTTGTGATTTCAATCTACTGTTGTCTCTTGTTTGCTGTTGGGGAGAAGGACCAGAGAAAAGAAGGACCCAAAAGTCAGGTGTAGGTGCATGCATTTGCCTATGTATGTGCACAGGAAGGCCAAAGATTGAGTTTGTGGGTGTCTTCCTCTGTCACTCTCCATATTATTTTTGTTAAGGCAGGAGCTTTCATTGAACCCGGATCCTGCTGCTTCAGCTAGACTGGCTGTCCGGCAAGCCCCAGGATCTGCCAATCTCTAACTGCCATTGTTGGGATTGCAGGTGTCCTCTGCCATACCACACTTTGACACAGGGGCCAAGGATCTGAATTCAAGTCCTCATCCTTTCACAGTGTCTTAGTCACTTTTCTATTGCTGTGAAGAGACAGTATGACCGAGGCAACTCTTATAAAGGAAGATGTTTAATTGGGGGCTTGCTTACAGTTTCAGAGGGTTAGTCTATTATCATCATGGTGGGGAGCATGGTGCTGGAGCAGTAGCTGAGAGCTATATCCAGAAAGAGAGAAAGAGAGGGGAGAGAGAGAGAGAGAGAGAGAGAGAGAGAGAGAGAGAGAGAGAGAGAGAGAGAGAGAGAGAGAGACTGAGCCTGGTATGGGTTTTTGAAACCTCAAGCCCCCAACACACACACACACACACACACACACACACACACACACACACACACACACACACATACACACACTTTTTCCAACAAGGCCACACCTCCTAATCCTAGGAAAGAATCCCACTTCCTGGTGCCTAAGTATTCAAATATATGAGCCTATGGGGGCCATTCTTATTCGAACCACCGCACACAGCAAGCACTTTACTCAGTGAGCCCTCTCCACAAGGGCATTCATGGGGAAGGGGAGAACTAGATTCTGAATTAGTAGCTTCAAGGTCAGGTGACAGGCAATGGCATTACTGTGAAAGGATGAGAGTCCATGTCTTCACTTCTCAGTGGCTCCCAGAAACACTGTGGACACTTTATTTAATTAATTAATTTAGAGGATTTGGAACGGAATCTTGCTATGTAGGCTAGGCTGACTTCAAACTTGCATCTGTCCCGTGTCAGCCTCCTGAACGCTGGAATTACAAATATGAGCCCTAGTAAGGGACCGAAGTGTTTTCCCCTCCTAGTACTGGGGATTGAATTTATGCCCTAACACATGATAGGCAAATACTCTATCACTGATTTGTAGCCTGAACCCCAAATTTTAAAAACTGGCAACCCTGACACCATGAGGGTTCAAGGTTGAGCTGTTCAGGGAGAGTCAGAGGGGAGAGAAAAAATACCAGATAGTGATTGTTGCTGACAAGCTGATCCACAGGCACAGGAAAGCCATCCTTGGAAGATTTTCAGTGGTATTTTGCAGCAGGGAGAGCATTTGAGATGCTGATGATATTCAACTTGAATTGTTAGCCACAGGCTTCTGAGGCCTTGAAATTCTTGATTTTTAGGAAATGCATGTGTGTGTGTGTGTGTGTGTGTGTGTGTGTGTGTGTGTGTGTGTGTGCATCCATGCATGTGTATGTGCGTGCACTGTGGTTGCATGTAGTATGCTTGACTGTGTATGTACACATGAAGGTCAGTGGACTTCAGGTATCTTCTATTACTCTCCACCTTATTTATTGAGATAAGGTCTCGCTGAACATGAAGCTCACCATTTCAGCTAGAATGGCTGAGCAGCAAGGCCCCGGGGATCCTCCTGTGTCTGCTCCTTGCTGCCAGCACTAGGGTTACAGGCATGTGCTGCCACGTCTGACTCTTACATGGGTTCTGGAGATTCAGATTCAGCATCTCAAGCTTTCACAGCAAACATTTGACTCATGGAATCGTCCTCCCAGCCCCTTTGAAAGTCTTATTCCTGTGGTGGTTTTGCTCCTTTTCCTTTTCCTTTTTCTGGACTGGGGCTGTTTACTGACTCCCGGAACCTTTGCTTTTCTTTGGTAGAATGTGGACAACAACAGTACTTACTTTAAAAGATTTGGGGGGGAGAATTCAGTGAGGGCATGCAAAGAAGGGTTGGAGAGAGCACAGCGCCTCACTGTATTGCACGTGCTCAATGATTGTGAGCTATGAATAATAAAGTAGGCCATTCTCACCCCCATAGTCTTCTCTGAAGCACTCACTCTCAATTTCCTAGAGTCCTTGGGCTTGCTAGCACGCATCACACACCAGACTACCTTGATGTTGGGGAGTCGTTTCTGGGTCTTAGATCCTTGCTAATCTTAGCAGCTAATGTGGCAGGAGGACATGGGTAATGATTTCTTGTTAATCTTGAGCCCTTAGAAACGGAACTGTCATTGCAGCCAGTGCTTTCCAATGTTCTGTCACACCTATTGCATAAATAGCAACTTTGAACTCAGAGAGATGGGATTTCACTAGGAAAGACTGAGCAATTCCGAGAGGAGAATTTCCCATATGTTCTCGCTCCCTGACCTTTTGGGGAAATTACTGCTCTTTGCTTTCTTCTTCATTAGATGGCAGAAACATTCTTCGACAAAAGCAATTAATGAAAAGCTAACTATATTAAAGCCGTATTTTCTGTCTTTATTACAGTCAAAATGGCAGTGCTAATGAAGCCTTGAAAGTGTGATTAGGGGTTTCCATGGCAACCAGTTGGGGTGGGGGATGAGGAAGGAGGCCAAGTTCTGGGTTATAGGTGCTTTTCTTTAAACTTTTGGCTCAGTCTACCACGGAGTTATAGTTTCAGCCCATATGTGCTTCTCCTCCATTCCTCCAGAACCCCAGAGATTCTGTGTGTTATGGAATGTGGACCTCTGAATATAGCAGCCTAACATTACCATCGTTATCAGAACAGCTGTGAATATTCGCAAGAGACCTCCAGGGCAAAACCTGATGATATTTCCTCACAGCAAAAGGAAATGGGGAGGGTCATTAGATCCTCATCTGAGATCTCAGCCACTCTCTCCTGCATGCCCCTCCCAGCTGCATGTAATTCGGCTCCAGCTACACAGTCTCTTGAGGTGCTAGAGTATGCACATATGGATGGTGAGCGTAAGTGGGTACTCAATCTATGTTGCTTTTGGAGATTGTTACCCATGATGATGTGAGACTCTTCAGTGATGTCACTGTCTTGGGGTCACCCCATGCTCCAGTAAATAGCCCCAATAAACTCATCGATTCACTAAGTCTGATTTGGGTGGAATTAGTATTTTGATCTGTCATTGGTGCCGGAGTGAGTGGACATTTGTTTATATCTCCCCTGGAAAAGTTCATACAGCACCATATTTGCAGCTCAACGTGTTTGGAAGTTTCTTTACCATAGCTTTTAGCCCTGCTCACATACAGGGCTCCTATCAGCTCTCCCTACCTGGAGGTAGGGCTGGAGCAGGTTGAATGCCTGCCTTCATGAATTCCCTGTCCACAAATGCTTGTTTCCATAGTATATTTAATCATGTCATTTTGCCTTAAATTTTCTCCATTCTAAAGGCAAGGATGCTTCAAGGATTCAGAAGGAGAACTGGTTTTTGGAGTCAGTCTTTGTTTGTTTGCTTGTTTTGTTTTTTGGAGACAGGGTTTCCCTGTGTAGCCTTGCCTGTCCTGGATCTCACTCTGTAGACTAGGCTGGCCTCAAACTCACAGAGATCCACCTGCCTCTACCTCCCAAGTGCTGAGATCAAAGGTGTGTGCCACCGTCGTCCGGCTATCACGGAGTCAGCTGTGAGGTCAGGGTCTGTGCCGTTCAACTCTAAGAGCAGCATCCATTCCTTCAGTCCATGATGTATGTAGAAGGTCTACTCTATTTATTCTGAGAGGTTGGGTAGTTCTAGAAAATGAAAATTTGCAGAGGTGTCCTTGTTGGGGGTTATGATAGAGAACAAAACACAGTTTTATATGTTTCTATTAAATGCCTAGATGCCAAGATAGGGGACCAAAGCTTTGTGGAAAAAACTGTGTATTGTATTTCTTCTGTGATTTCTGGCACCCATGAAGCTTCTCATTGATGGTGGTGTTTAAAGACATTCTTTTATCTCAGCTATTAACACAGCCTTCCTATAGATTTCTTCAATGATATTGTTTTTAGTCCCTGTTATAAATCCCCTCTTTTTAGTTTTTTCCTCTGAGAAGCTTCTTCTATTTTATTTGCAATTCTTATATTATTGTAAGCATTTTTCCAGTGGCACAGTGGGATGGATGGAGTTTGTGTCAGTTTGCCCTCTTACACAAAGAACCTCCAATTTTTGCTTGGAATGAAAGAGCTGTTTGATGCCTGAAGTTGGATGGACTGAAAATGTAACTTGGATCTTTAATATGATGAGATAGTTCTGTGATTATTTCCCAACTTAAAATTAGAGGGGGGGGGAGAGAGAGAGAGAGAGAGAGAGAGAGAGAGAGAGAGAGAGAGAGAGAGAGAGAGAGAGAAAGCATATGCATGAAAGTGCATGCTTACCTACTGCCCACGTACCTCAGGGCACATATGGCCACCAGAGGACAATTTACAGGAGTTGATTCTTGCCTTCTACCTTGTGGAGTCAGGGTCTCTTTTGTGTCTTCTGCGGTACTACACTGCACTCCTACACCAGGCTAGATGGCCCAAGAACTTCGGGTTGATTCTCTGCTACCCACCTTGCCATAGCAGTGCTGAGATTACAGATGGGTTCCATCTCTTTTGGTTTTTTATCTGGCTTCTGGGGGTTAAACTCAGGTCAGCAGGCTTTCGTGGCTAGTGTGTGGCTACTGCTTTTACTCACTGAACCAACTTCACAGGCCCCATTTCCCAACTTTCAAGTCATCTCTCTTTGCTCGCCAGTAGGCATTTCCTTCCTTCCTTCCTTCCTTCCTTCCTTCCTTCCTTCCTTCCTTCCTTCCTTCCTTCCCTTCTATCAAGGTCTCTCTCTCTCTCTCTCTCTCTCTCTCTCTCTCTCTCTCTCTCTCTCTCTCTCTCTCTCTCTCTCTCTCTCCCTGTTAGTGTGTGGGCACATGCATGTAGAGGCCAACTTCACATGTTGTTCTTGATGTCACTCATCTTACTTTGCGACAGTCTTTCCCTGGCCTAGAGGTCATCAAGTAGGCTAGGCTGCCTGCTCAGCAGTTACCCATGGGCTAACTGCCTTTGCCTCCCCAGCACTGAGATTGCAAATGCATGCTACTACATCTGACTTTTTCATGGTTCCTGGGGATTAAACTCATGTCCTCTTGCTTGCATGGCGAGCACTCTACTGACTAAGCTGTATTCCCAGCTCCTAAGCATTTTTTTCTCTAAAGTATTGCTTGGCTTTCCTGCTTCCTTTTTAAATTTAAAAAAATATTTATTTATTTATTTATTTATTTATTTATTTATTTTTATTTATTTATTTTTTTTTTTTGGTTTTTCGAGACAGGGTTTCTCTGTGTAGCTTTGCGCCTTTTCCTGGAACTCACTTGGTAGCCCAGGCTGGCCTCGAACTCACAGAGATCCGCCTGGCTCTGCCTCCCGAGTGCTGGGATTAAAGGCATGCGCCACCACCGCCCGGCCCTATTTATTTATTTTTAATTTATGTGTTTCTCTTTGTGTGTATGCCATATGTGTGTGTTAATGGAGGTCCAAAAAGGACAAAGGATCTACTAGAGATGGAGTTACACAGTCAGTTGTGAACTGTACATGTGCTGGGAAAACAGTTCAGATCATTTAGAAGACCAGAAAGTGCTCTTGAGCCATCTCTCCAGCCCCTTCCTGCTTCTTCTTCTTTTTTTGTTTCTGTTTTTATGGTGAAAAAAAAATGTGTGTTTTGAGTTAGCCAGCTGAACTCAGTTTAGATGATCCCAATTTTGTTGGCAACATCCTGAGCATCATAATCAGCAGGTAGCCGTAGATCATTTGTCTTATTTTGCCCATCAGACCTTATAAGTGTATTACTGAGTTTGGCCAAATCAATGTCTTAGAGGTTCGTTACAGCCTGATTGATCTGGTGCTCAATGGTCTTGACAGCCACACTGAACACAAGTGTGCTCTTGTCCTCTGTCTTCTTCATGGCTGACTCGGTGATCAGGGGGAACTTGATGATGCCATAGTGGTCAAGCTTGTTTCTCTTGGGTATATCTTTCGAGAGTATTTGGGCTGCCTCTGGAGCTGCAGGGTCTTGGGCTACTGGAAGCTGGGTAATAAATGGATCTTCCTCTCTTTGAGGCTGTGGATGCCATTTAACACTACCTTTTTTGGCTTTCAAGGCCTTTGCTTTGCCTTTGGAAGAGGCAGGAGCTTCCTTCTTTGCTTGTGGCACCATCTTGGTGGAAAGCCTTGCTTCTTTTTCATTCCCACTTAAGTTATACCAGAATTGATGACTTTCAAGATCTACCTGCATCCTTTCTGGCTTCTCTGCTCCTTGCTCAAAGCATCCTGCACCTAGCAGTGCAAATACTTTCTTCAACTCTTATCTGGAAGAGAACACTCCCATTCTACAAAGCTCTGAATAACTCTAGTGACCTCTTGAATAAAATTAAAAGTACTACTAATACACGCTAAGGTCATTAGCTTATAAGCCTCTCTACTTGGTGGGCCCTGCCTGCCCCACTCCACTCAGACATCTTTGTCCAGATGCATAAACTCATTTACACTCTGTTCATAATACACATTAATGCCTAGCAACCACCCCTCCTGCTCAGAATGCCCCCCATCTCAATTTAACTAGGAAAATAATTGGCTTCAATTTGTTCAACCAATCATGTTTCAAATTTCCTTACAATGGAACACTTGCTCTCAGGCAGCTATTAAAGCAGTACCAGCTATTGTTCCACCCTTAACCCTCTTCCTTTCTGCTATGTACCTTGTGGAACACATTCACAGGTTGCCCTTGACCTATCTGTCAGTTTGGCTAAGCTGTATCACCCAGTTACAGAACTAGTCCAGATGGTACTGTTTTCTTCCATGTGAATGAATACAATCTCTCTTTCCCTTCATTCTTTCTTTCCTGTATAGAGTAATGACTGACTTCATATCTTGTGTGACTATTACAGCAATAGTCAGATGTTTAAGTATCTCTGTAGAGTTCTGACTTAGATTCTTTTAGGTATCTACCTAAAGGTTCTTGTCTTAGGTTTCTTTTTTTTTTTAGAAACCTCCACAATGTTTTCCACAGTGGCTGCATCATTTTGCATTCCCACCAGCGTCAAGTAAGCACTCCTCTTTCCCCACGATCTCTGCAGCATTTATTGTAATTGGTTTTCTTGATGATAGCCACTCTGACTGGGGTGAGAGAGAATCTCAAGGCAGCCTTGCTTTGTATTTCCTTGATGGCTAAGGATGTTGAACGTTTTTCAAGTATTTCTTCTTTCAAGAACTGTCTATTCCATTCATTGGACTATTTGTTGATATAATAAATATATTTATATTTATTTAAATTTAAAAATTATTTATTCTTTAATAACTTCACATGTGTATATAATGTATTCTGGTCACACTCTTCCCTCTACCCTCTCTTCTCCCCATACCTTCACCAACCCCAGGTATATTTTAAGATTTAATTTTTTTTTTCTGTGTGTGTGTGAATTCATAGACACATGTGTGTGCTGGTGCATGCACTTGTGTGCACATGTGAAGGCAAGAAGAGGGTGTTAGGTACCCTTCTCTATCATTGTTTACCTAGTGCTTTTGAGGCAGGGCCTCTCCCTGAACCTGGGGCTCATATTTTCTCTACTGAGGTGGAAGTGAGCAAGCCCCATTCATCTTCTTTTTTCACCAACCTTGGAACTGGAGTTATAGGCATATATAGCTTTTTATGGGGGTGCAGCAACACTCTTAATGGGTGAATCATCTCTCTAATCCCCCAAATATATTTTAAGTAAAGCAAGTTACTCTCTGTAATGTAGGTGAGCTATACCTTATCATTTATAGGCTTTAAGGTAAAAGCTGAGGTTTCTTGAAGAAATTCTAGCTCAAGATGCAGAATCAACTTCCTCTCATGTTCCCAGCCAGTTGAACAATCCACATTCCAAATATTATGACTTATTTGATTCATCTGATTGTTACCCAGCAATGGTTCTTATAGTGGTTAGTTTTTATTGTCAAACTTGATACAAACCAGAGTCACCTGAAAAGATGGAACCTCAGTTGAAGAGTTACCTTTATCAGATTGTCCTATAGGCATGTATGTGGGAGTTATCTTATTTGATGACTAATGTGGGAAGGCCTAGTCCACTGTGGGTGGCACCATTCCTAGGCAGGTAGGCCTGGACTATATAAGAAAGAAAACTGAGCAGGCCAGTCAGCAGCATTTCTCCCTGGTTTCTGCTTCAAGCTTCTGCCTTGAGTTCATGTCTTGGCTTCCCTTGATAATGGACTGTAACCTGTAAGATGAAATAAATCCTTTTCTCTTCAAGCTGCTTTTGGTCATGGTGTTTATTGAAGGAACAGAAAAGCAAACTAGGACAGTGCTATTAACATTTGGGTGGGCTGTTTATTTTGGGGCTGTTTTTTGTACCATAGGATGTTCAGCATCATCCTTGTCCTCTGTCTACTAGATGACAATTGCATTCATTTCTCACAAGTTGCAACAAACAAATATACCTCCAGAAATTTTGTTTTTGCCAAAAGCTCATGAGTTGGAAAAATTATCTCTGGATGAAAACCTCTGATTTAACTTCGTGCTGTATTTGGCCTATATCATTAAGTAGTCATTAAAAACAATCCACATGGTAGTGATACCCCATACTTTATGTACTCATAGTCATTTTTGGTGGGCTAATTTTTCTACCTTAAAATTTTTATTTATTATTACTGTTGTTGTGTGTGCATGTGTGTTTGTGTGTATGACACATATGAATGCAGTCTCGTGTGTGCCATGGTGCCAGGATGGGGCGAAAGGCAACTTTGAGGAGTCAGGTTCTGGGGATTGAGCTTAGGTTGTCAGGCTTTCCTGGCAAGCACTTTTACCCAATGAACTATCTTGCCAGCCATTTTCACCTTCTGATATCAAAAATAGCACTATGATGAATGTAATTGCCTAAGAACCACTGGTGGGATTTCAAACACTTTCCCTTTAGCATTATTTCCTAAATGTACATTTCTTAGTCAAAAGACATGAACATTTCAGGAGCTCTTGAAATATTTTTCTGAAATAATAACTTCAGAATTGTTATATAAATATGCATGCCCCCCTGTCCAGTGGTACATGAGTATGCTTACCTTATAAATACTCATAAGTGCTGGGGATTGACCTTTGAGACAGACTCCTGATTATATATTCAAATTTTTAAAAGATGACATTCTGAAATTTTAGTTTGCACTTTTTGATCTTTAGTAAAGTTTTCCCATGTGCTGCTGGGAAAATTTGGGTTTCTTTTTATTTGTTTATTCTTAGCTAAATCATAGACAGCTGGATTTTTTAAAAATCTTTATGAAAGTGATCTTTAGAAAGACATCAACTGATTTGTCTTGAGGGAACTACACTGATTTGAATTCTTTTTATCAGTTACCTTGTTGTGGTGATTTGAATGAGAATGCCACCCCCCCCCCCCATAGGCTCATGTGTTTGAATGCTTGGTTCCCAGTGGATGGAACTGTTTGGGAAGGATTAGGAGGTGAGGCCTTGTTGGAGGAGGCATGTCATTGGAGGTGGGCTTTGAGGTTTCAAAAGTCCATGGATTTCCATTGTTCTCTTTCTCTCTGCCTCATGGTTGCATCTCAAGATGTGAGGTTTCAGCAACTGCTGCAGTACCGTGCTTGCCTGTATACTGTCATGCTCCTGTCATGATGATCATGGACTCTAACCATCTGAAACTGTAAGCCCCAATGAGTACTTTTTTTATAAGCTACCTTGAACATGGTATTGTACTATAGTAATAGAAAAGCAACTAAGACTCTTGTTTCCCCAATTTCTAGAAACAGATTCAGTTTCTTGGACTTGTTAGAATAAAGAAAACTTCTGTAATGCAAATGGAACTTCTTCTCTAAAGAAGCATGGTGGAGAGAGAAAGAAAAAAGGAAAAGGACTTGCTGGTATTTATAGGAGCTGGGCATGATGGTATGTACCTGTAACCCAAGCACTCAGAAGGCAGAGGCAAAAGGATTGCCGGGAATTCAAGGCCAGCCTGTGCTTCAGGGTGAGTCTCAGGCCAGTGTGGGCTACAGAATGAGATGACCCTCTCTCAAAATGAACATAGAAGCAAACCAACAGACTAAGCAAAATGAAAATGATTCCCTAAACAAAAAATACATTTTTCTAATTTTTGAATTTCTAACCATAAAGCTATATTTTATTTATTTTTTGTTGTTGTTTTGAGACATGGTCTCATTATGGAGCTCTGCCTGGCCTCAAACTCATGGAGATCTGCCTGCCTCTGCCTCTGGATTGCTGGGATTAAAGGTGTGCCTTACCACAGCTGGCTCAAAGCTGTGCTTTATGTAGCTAAGTTTGCTAAGGTTTCTTATTAGTGTTAAAATATGTGTTGATTTCACTGCTCTATTCTCTTTGGGACATGAAGAGCTGGAATCCAGTCCCACCTCTTATTCAACTACTTCTGTGACCTTGAACAAATTATCTCTTTGAACACAACCCTCCCTGTTTGTACATTAAAATGACTACAGAAGATGATACCTCACTATCCTTAGGATTCCAAAAATATGTGTTCCTATAATGTGAAGAAAATCAATAACATAACAGCAATTACCTGAGACCCTACCATTTTGTTTTGGGTTGTAGAGAGGAGGGATGCAATGCCAAAATGATGGAATAGAAACTACCGGAATACAATATTTTTATTTCAATCAATGATCTGTGTCTCTTTCCCCCTTTATTATTCTGCAGCTCTTTTGAAGTATCAGATACTATAAGTGCAATAGTAGAGAGTGAGTGTTTGCATTGGACTACTACTGTTAAGACAGGAGAAGTCACAAAATCAGCATTCATTATTGATAGAATATGCCTCTCTTAGTTACCTTTCTATTATAATAACAGAACATCATCACCAAGGCAACTTATAAAATAAAAACTTTAATTTGGGACTCATGGTTACAGAGGGTTAGAGTTTATGACCATCATGGAGAGAGAAAGAAAGGAAGAAGAAGAAGAAGAAGAAGAAGAAGAAGAAGAAGAAGAAGAAGAAGAAGAAGAAGAAGAAGAAAGAGAGAGAGACAGAGACAGAGAGACAAGACAGAGAGAGACAAAGACAGAGAGACAAAGATAGACAGAGAGAGAGAGAGAGAGAGAGAGAGAGAGAGAGAGAGAGAGAGAGAGAGAGAGAAAGAGAGAGAGAGAACAAGAGAGAGAGAGAACGAGAGCGAGAGAGAGCTCCTGGGTCTGGAGTGAGCTTTTGAAACCTCACAGCCTATCCCCAGTGACACACCTCCTTCAACAAGGCCACATCTCCTAATACTTCCCAAACTGGGAACCAAATATTTAAATATATGAGCCTATTGGAGGGGCATTCTTCTTCAAACCACCACAATGCCACTGTGTATATTTGTCTGTTGCATCCATTGGAATAGAAATTCCATGAGGGGAAAGACATTTTGTGTCTTGTCTATCATGGGATGCTCAGTGCCTAGTCAAGCACCCCATATATAGTGTGCACTTGAGAAGTCCACAAAGGACAGTAAGATGAGTGGATGAGCTGAGGATCTCTGTAGAACATGGACATAGAACTCTTGTATATAACTTATTCAAAGGGGAGCAAGAGTTCATTCATGTGTGTCTCTGGAGCTTGAACCTGAATCCTGTTCTCCAGATCTGTCCTCTGCAAAGAATCCCAGTGTGGGTAGCTAAACTGAAGTTAGCAGAATAAAGTCAACCATCCTTGAGAATGATTGACAGAAAGAATGGAGAACTAAACAAACAAACCCCAAAAACTTAGGGAGAAAAATGAGCTAACTTATGTAAATATACTTTAAAAGAGATTTTTGGATGACATCGTTTTTCTTTGGTATCATTGAAAGGTTTTGTGAAGGTGGTTTTAGAAATATGCTTTGTTAATATGATTACCATGCATATGAACAGACGTTCACAAAATGGAAGCTTTTGATTCTGTCAGTGTAGAGAACTATGTTTTCATAAATATGTTGACAAGAAAGGTGATGGAGTTAGAGACTGAGATACAGGGGAGTGATCCTTGCTCAGGATTGCAGAGGAGAGCAAACCATTGAGCTTCATCTCTGGATGCCTCACTTGTAAAATCAGGATGGGAACTGGCAAAGATGGGGAAGCAATAGCTAGGACTACAAGGCATTTGCAAAATACAAGTAGATTTTTAAAGCTATTGTTGCAGTTGCAAACACTTTCAAAATGATGTTGGAGATCTCCACTTGGAAACTGCAACTGTAAACCTGTTGACAAGCAATTTAAAAGAGCACCGGATTTTAATACTATATAATTATATCTGAGATTTGTTCCATAAATTCAGCAAAACTGAAGTGTAGGTCCAGAAGTTTGTCCATTGTTTTCTGATGGGCAGTCACAGTATGAATCAGCTAGCTAAATACTCAAAAGTACTATAAGAAAGATGGATCGATTTGAATCATATATTCTTTTCAGAGACAAACTTCTTCAGTCTCTCTACATAATCTGCATATTTTGTTATGCTACCACTTCTTAAAACAGAATGAGCATGTTCTCCAGTAAATGAAGCCAATTGGAAGCATTTAACAGACACTCACAATGTACTTTTGGCAGTGAGTTTATACATAGAGATTTATTCTTTAGAAAGTTTTCACTGAGCCTGTTGTGAAGTTCCATTGACCACAGAGACAATGTGTGCTTTGTGATGGAGTCTGTAAGGCTGTTTCTTTGCCACAATGGTTTCCTTTTCTCCTGGCCACACAACTGGACTACACTATCTTCCCTTGTGGTCAGTTAGGTATAATTAGGTGCAACTGAGTGATGGCTAGTAGAATGTAGGTGGAAACAGTGTAGGTTATTGCAACTACTCATACGATCCTCTTTGGTGGTCTGGGTCCCTGGGCTGTTTTGCAGAGCAGAGATGCAACCACTTCCCCAAACCCTCAACTTATTGGACATTATTTTAGAGAACAATCAACTTTGATTGCTTATACCATTGAAATTTCAGCGCAGCTAGGATGATCTTAATTAATGCACAAGATAGAGGATGGAAACACTCGAGAACAGAAGCAACGGAAACACATTAGTGATCATTACAACTGTAAAAATAGAAATGCCTAAGTATGAAGGCATGCCTGGCTTCTCCCACTGTAGTGATCTGGGCCAATCCAGTTATAAGATATTATAGGGTAGCTGCTCACATGCTGGAAAAGAACTGAAGTGGAGTTTCCATGAGGACAAACATAAATAATAATCAATCCATTTGGCAAAATATTCAGCTCAAAAGCCCTTAAGTATTTAAGGATACTTCCTTATCTGTGTTTCAATGTCAAAAAGGCTTTATTGCTGTTTTACTTATTGTGGTAAGTAACTCACTAAGCAAAGAGGAGGGAAAGAAGAGAAAGAAAAGAGGAATGTGTTGGGATAGCTATTGGCTTTCTCTACCTGTTTTTTTTTATGTAGGGACTGATCCAAAGAACCAGGGTGAGTAGGTAACCCTAGGTGTGACCTCCTGGGAAAGACTACAGCTATAGGGTCTACAAGCCACCTAAGGGCAAGTATCCTTGGCAACCCTCATGGGTTAAGTCCTTGGGTACATGGAAGTTAGGCACCTTTTCTTGGGCATCATTAAGATGGAGTGTAGTGGGAAGGGATGAGAAATGTAATTAATGTGACAACAGCATCAAAACCCGCTCCCTGAAGCTACCAGGCAAAAAAAAAAAAAAAAAAAAAAAAAAAAAAAAAAAAAAAAAAAAAAAAAAAAAAAGAAGAGAGGAAAAAAGAAAAGACCTTTGTGCCGAGTGAAAATTGAGCATCTGTTCTGTCTCTCTCATGATGGCACCAAAGCATCTGCTCTTTTAATACAATTATATTAGCCCTGTGGAAATGTAAATCTCATGATTACAATTAGGTTAACCATATAACTTGTGGCTCAAACCAGGATACTTTCAAAGTGAAAGGGAGGGTCTAAAATAAATGAGATATGTATTTATTGACCAGCAGTGGCATTTTGCTATACCAACAGATCTACAAATAGTTTGATTTGAAATAAAAACATTTAGAAATTGAAGTAAGATATGTATACATATATTCATATACACCTGGGAGCAAATAGAAACATTTATTTTTTTGCTATTTTTTATTGTGTGTATGTGTGTGTCTGTGTGGGGTTTGTACACATGAGTACAGTTGCTCTCAGAGTCCAGAACAGGGTGTTTTATCCCTTCGAGCTGGAGTTATAGACTCTTGTGAGCTGCCCAGTGTGGGTGCTGGGAAGCAAACTCAGGTCCTCTGAAGAGCAGTATGTGTTCCTAACTGCTGAGCCATCTCTCCAGACATAAATTGAAACATTTTTTTGTATTGATAACCATGACATTAAAAACAGCAGAAGCAGAGCAATGACTTTTGTAAATCTTTGCATATTATGGGGTATATGATGGTTAGTTTTAATTGTCAACTTGATGGAATCTAGAATCACCTGGGAAGAGAGTCTCAATGAGGGGTTGCCTAGGCCAGGTTTGCCTGTGGGTGTGTCTGTGGGCAATTGTCTTAATTATGTTAATTGATGTAGGAAGACACAGCCCACTGTGGGCAGCACCATTCCCTTCTCTTGAGTCCTGACCTGTATAAGAATGGAGAAAGAGAGCTAAACACTAGAAGCATTTATGCACTGATTTCTTTCTGCTTTTGACTGCGGATATATGGTATGACTAGTTGTTTCAAGTTCCCACTGCCTTTTCTGCTATGGTGGACTGTAACCTGGAATTGTGTGCTAAAATAAACTCCTTTCCACTTAAATTGTATTTGTCAGGGTATTTTACCATAGCAACAGATATGAAACCATGCAGGATATCTCCTGAATCTCATCTTTTGGTAGGGAAGAACACAGTTAAAGGGGGAAGTCAAAGCAAAATAAAACACCTACAGAGAGATTGGAGTGGGCTGCCCTAAAGTGGGGAGCGGTCTGGTGGGTTCTGTGTTGTGGATTATAACAAAGTTTTATGAATATTTAAGAGGCAGATTGCATATTGGTGGGGTGTGTGACCCCCTTTCCCTCCCAAATCATGGTAGACCAGGTCTCTCTTTGGGGATATTTCTTCCCATGATCTTCTAGAAAAGTCCACAAAGATATGTTGTGTGTGTGTAAACTACAATACAATCTACTTTTGAGGATGCTGAGTCTTCAGAAGTGCCGTGTAGCAATTGGGAAAGTACCCTGGCATCTTAATTCCTGATATAGGAAGAACCCACCTACAGCTTCAAGGATGTTTAACAACAAAGGGGCATTCTGACCTTCAGGAGACACAGCTACTAGGATACAGTTACAGTTTTCCTTGTTTATTTCATATCCATCTCCTTGCCTACCTGTCTTCACACATTATTATTGGTTTTAAGCTGAATTTATTTCTCTGTGAGACTGTGTCACTTGTACTTATCTATAGGATGCATTTTAAAATGGTTATATGAAGTTAGTTTTTGAAAAAAATAACTTTTCTTTAAAGTTGCATTTCTGAACTAGCTAACTTGAGGTTTTTTAGCCCATTAGTCAACTCTTTATCACTAGAATTTATATGGAGGTCATAGGAAAACTTACAGGAGTTGGACTCTTCTTCCACCATATGAGTTCCAGGGCTTAAACCCAGGTTTTCAGGCTTGGCAGGAAGGAATAAATGTGTCACTGGGAGTGGGCTTTGAGATTTCAAAAGCCCATGGCAGTCCCAGTGTCTCTCTTTGTCTGTTGCTTGCAAATCAGGATGTAAAGCTCTCAGCTACTGCTCCAGCCCCATGCCTGTCTGCTTCCCACCATAATGATCATGGACTAACCCTCTAAAACTGTACCACGCCTTCAGTTAATTGCTTTCCTTTATAAGAGTTGCCTTGGTCATGGTCATTATGTTTCTTCACAGCAATAAAACAGTAACTAAGACAATAGGCAAGCACTCCATCAACAGCTATTAATATATCACCAACATTAATCTCAGTTGACATTATTTATTTTGTTTGGTTTCTCTCTTGTGTATGTATGCACTTAAAATATTAACTTAGTTATTTTCAATTTGTAAATTTATTTTATTTGTTGTGTATGAGTGTTTCCCTGCATCCATGTATTGCTGTAGAATAATCCTTTTGTACAGTGTGTGAATATATGTCACTATGATTGGTTTAATAAACAAGCTGACTTGCCAATAGCTGAACAGGATAAAGTTAGGTGGGAAAGCTGAGAAGGAGAAGGGTAGAGTCAGGAGTCACTAGCCAGATGCAGAGGGAGCAGGAGATGAATCTGCCATGCTAATAAAGGTACCACCATGTGGCAGAGCATAAATAAGGAATATGGGTTAACTTAAAATGTAAGAGTTAGTTAGTAATAAGCCTGAAGTATTGGCTGAACATTTACAATTAATATAAGCCTTTGTGTGGTAATTTAGAAGCAGCTCCTGGGATAGGAAAACTTTGCCTACAATGTATACTTACCATACATGTGCTTTGTGTCTATAGATCCAGCCAGAAGAAGGTGACAGATCCCTGGAACTGGGGTTACAGACAGTTGTGAGCTGCCATGTCTGTGCTGGGAATCAAAACTGGGTCCTTTGCAGGTGCTCTTAACCACTGAACCATCTCTCCAGCCTCTGTATGGACATTTACATTCATATTTAGTTCATTTAGCAACATTAATGGGTACCACTAACTGCTATTGGTCATTGGAATATGGACACATGCAGTGAAAACAAACAAGCTGGAATCATTAATTGGGTACATAGAACAATCAGCCAACTTGTATCAGCTGCCAAAAATATCTAAAATCAGTGGCTTAAAAACAGTATATCTTACACAACAAAGAATCCAGAGGTGGACAATCTAGGTGAATGATTTCATAAGGATACCAAAGCTGCAGGCTCCATTCCTTTCCTCAGCTACCCTCAGTATATAGTTGCTGCTCAGGATACAGCAGACTACCTCTCCTCCACTGTCATGTCTGCATTGCAAGGCAGACAAAAAGGCAGGACAGAGGCCACAAGGGTAAGGGTACCTATCTAAGGATGCCATGGGATCCCTATCTCAGAAGCTCTGTTAGAAGCCCTGCCAATAAGTTACTCAAAAAATCGGGAATTGATCTACCTCAATACCCAGCTATACCACTCTTGGGCATATACACAAAGGATGCTCCATCTTACCTCAAGGACACTTGCTCAGTTATGTTCATAGCAGCATTATTTGTAATAACCAGAACCTGGAAACAACCTCGATGTCCCTCAAGTGAAGAATGGATAACGAAAATGTGGTACATTTACACAATGGAGTATTACTCAGCTATTCAAAACAAAAATCATGAAATTTGCAGGCAAATGGATGGAACTAGAAAAAAATTATCCTGAGTGAGATAACCTAGACCTAGAAAGACAAATATAGTATGTATTCATTTATAAGTGGTTATTAGCTGTTAAGTAAATAATAATCAAGCTAAAATCCACAGACCAAAAGAGATTAGGAGGGCTCAAACGAGGGATGCATTGATCTCCTGGGAAGGGAAGATGGAGCAGATAGGGATGGAAGTGGGAGGGATCAGGTGTGTGTGTGTGTGTGTGTGTGTGTGTGTGTGTGTGTGTGTAAGGGAAGATGGAGCAGATAGGGATGGAAGTGGGAGGGATCAGGTGTGTGTGTGTGTGTGTGTGTGTGTGTGTGTGTGTGTGTGTGTGTGTGAAGAGCATGTGGGGAGAGACAGCTGGAATTGGAAGGCATTTTGGGGTCTGTGCAAAAACCTAGTTCAGAGGAAACTTCCTGGAATGTATGAAGGTGATCCTAGAGGACTCCTAGTGATGGAGGATATGGTGTCTGAACTGGCCATCTCTTGTAGCCAGGCAAGGCTTCCAGTGGCAGGAATGGGTTGTATTCAGTTGAGTTGTTGGCCAAGGGGGCGTGTCCTGTGGAGATCCCCAAACAACCGAGGCTGATGCTAGGACAGAGGGTTGTCCTCTGCAAACTTACAGTGGGCCCCATTGTCAAGGACAACATCCACACAGCTCATTGAACATAGGTCAAGCCGATGCCTGCATGGCACCTTCACCCCTGTGTTCTAGTCTCTTTGGTGTGGGAAGTTACTCTGCAGGTTACAGAAAGAGAAACCTGGACACCAACATAACAACAATACCTTTGACCTACACAATCTGTCCTGCGTGCAAGATGTACTGGGGCAATGGTGGTGCAGAACTTGTGGGAGTGGCCAACCAATGTCTGACTTAACTTGAGGCCCAGTCCTCGAGAGGGAGCCCATGCCCAACACTGCCTGGATGGCTAGGAACCAGAAACTGGATAGTCCAGAGACTTGGGGTAGAACCAAACACAAATAGGAAAAATCAATGAAAAGATTCCTAATGATATTCTGCTATACTCATAGATGGGTGCCTTGTCCAGTAGTCATTAGAGAGGCTTCCTCTGATAGCAGATATGAGCAGGTGCAGAGACCCACAGCCAGACATGTAGAGAAAGAGTCTAAATTGGAGGGCTCTATTTGGTCCCTCCCCTCAGAGCTCTAGGACTCTCTTGGAAGAGGGGGCAGAGAGAATGTAGGAGTCAGAGGGAATGGCCCACTGAATCAACTAAGCAGGACTCACATGGACTCACAGAGACTGAAGTGGCAAGCACCAGTCCTGCATGGGTCTGCACCAGCTCTCCTGCATAAATGTCATGACAGCTTGGTGTTTTTGTGGGACTCCTAATGGTGGGAGTGGTGTGTCTCTCATTCTTTTGCCTGCTCTTGGGACTCTTTCCCTCTCGTTGTGTTGCCTTTTCCAACTTTGATGTGAGGGCATTTGCCTTGTCTTATCTTGGGTCGTGTTTGGTTGTTGTCTCTTGGAGGCCTGCTCTTTTCTGAGTGGAGAGATAGGAGGAGTGGGAAGTTGAGAGGGGCTGGGAGGAGTGGAGGGAGGGGAAAATGTGGTCAGATGTATTGTATGAGATAAGAATCTATTTTCAATCTTAAAAAAAAAGAAGCCCTGAAAATGACTTCTAGCTATGTTTTATTGGTCTGAGCTGGGTCATGAGGTCAACCCATCCCATCAGAGGCAGAGGCTGGGACATACAGTCTGTACCTGGGCCTCTTGCCTTCTTCAACAAAAGCAGAGTTCTTTCAGCGAGGAGAAGGGGGGTGGTTGTGTTAGATATTGAATTGCTAAAGATAAAATTCAGTTCCCTGCCTTGAAGCATCTCTTGCTTTCACAAGACGATGGTGAAGCTGGAATCACAAAGTAGATGTCTATTAAACTCTCCCTGGTCTATTCAGCCCCATATCTTGGTTTTCATTTTCCCTCCAGTTGCTGTGAAACCTCACTGATATTCTCATTAAGGGACTGGTGGAATTTATAAGCACCTGGGGGGAGCCATCTCTCAAAATGTTTATTTGAACCACCATTTAGCCAATTCAAGAGATTGCTCTGTGAACAAGCTGTCTTTTTAGAGGGGTATGGGGAGAGGCAAGCCATAACACTTTATTTTGGGGAATTTATATCAACCTGTCCCTGGATAGATTTTAACACCACAGGCAGGGAAATAAAAAAAATATTTTCTCTTATTCTCAGAGTGTTTCCGGGACAATAATATCTTTGAGACCAGGTTTGGCTTGGTTTTCCTCAGCTCTTCTGTTTTGGTTAGCACAAAGCCTACTGTAATTTGACCATCTCTCCCTGTGAGCAAAACCAAGAGAAAACACAGTGGGATAGTTTCCTGTGCCCATGTGTCCCCCTCCCCAAGCCCAGTCAATATGATTCTCCCCTCTGCTTCCCTCTCATAGCACTTGGTCTCGGTACTCTTCTGACTCATAGTTTATTCTCTCCTCCTTTCTCCCTTCACTCTACTCAAATGGTCGTAAATGGTCAAAGATGGAGACATTCAGCTTTGTATCCCATATAGCTCCTAGAATGGCACTGTCCAGTAGTAGATTCAGGTAAGCTGATTCAATTTTCATGAGCTACTTTGAAAAAGTAGCAAGAAATTGTCAAAACTTAATTTATGGTCTGTTCTATTTAGATCAACATGCCCAAAGTATAGCTTTTTCAATATACCACAATTATTGAGACATTTTGCCCTCTTTTTTTATAGTAAAATTTCAGAATTAGTGTGTGTTTTCTAGTTAATTCACATCTTGTCCTAGTTGGCTTTGGAAGCTTGATCTAGCCTAGGGTCAACTAAGAAGGGTCTCTCAATTGAGGAATTATCCAGATAAGATTGGTCTGTGGGTGTGTCTATGGGGGATTGTCTTGATAGTTAAACCATTTAGGAGGGCCCAGCCCACTTTGCGTGACATTATCCCTTAGGCAAGGTCCTGGGATGTAAAGAAAGCTAGCTAAGGATGACCCTGAGAGAAAGTCAGTAAGTAGTGTTCCTCCGTGGTTTCTGCTTCAAGTTCTTGCCCTGACTTGCTTCGATAATGGGCTGTAATATGGAAGTGTAAGCCAAGTAAACTGTTTCCTCCCCGAGTTGATTTTGGTCAGAGTGCTTTTATCACAGCAACAGAAAGGAAATTAGAACAAATCTCATCTTGGATAAGGGATACTTTAAGAGCCTGGTTAGTTACATAGGACTAGTGGGCACCATATTGGGTAGCACAGGTTCAGACAATGGGCTAAGTAAGCATGAGGACGTATCATACATCAAAATTTTACTTGATCTCCAAAGAGCTGTTATAAGCTAATATTTTAGGAAATAACATAGATGTGTTATGATTCCAGATTTGGCTGCTTCCATAATAGCATGGCCAGCTTTATGCTACGTTAACCAAGCTTAAGATATTGGAGAGGGACTAGGGAGACAACTTGGTTGGTAAAGTACTTGCTTTGCAAGCGCGAGAACCTGAATTCAGTTCCTAGAACACGTGAAAAAGCTGTGTGCTTGTAAGCTCAGTGCTGGGGAAGGTGGAGACAGGCACATCCCCGGGGCTCCCTGCTCAGCTAGCCTAGGCTACTTGGCATGCCCCAGGCAAGGGGGAGATCTTTTCTCAAAATACAAGGTGGATGGCACCTGAAGAATGACACCAGAAGTTGTCCTCTGGCCTCCACACACATATGCACCTCATATACATATGAGCATTAGCACACATATGCACACATATGCACATGTACAATATTGGATAGCAGGAATGAATCTATTGCCTAGATTCACATAATAGCCTGAACTCAGAGAACACTGAGCTGAGTTTCCTTGTATTATAGAAATAACTAAAGGCTTAGATTGGCTGTGTGATTTGTCTAAGATCAATGGCAGAACAGGTACCATGATTCAGTGATTAATCTAATCTTCATTCAACAAAATTATTAGGAGATTTCTGTGTATGTAATGAACTGTGATATGTGCTTTGAGTCCAAAGCCATTGCTTTGATCAGGAGTTGCCTGCTATACTTTGGATTTTAAGGGTCCGCCAAAGGTTCAGGTGGTAAAGGCTTGCTCCCCAGGATGACACTAATGGAAATGGTGGGACCTTTAAGAGATGGAATCTAGTGAGAGAGATTTTAAGCCCCTGGACATGTGCTTGAAGGAGATGATAGGACCCCACATGCATCCTCTCCTTATCTTTTAGTTCTCAGTCATGAAGTGAGTGGTTTTGCTCTGCCAGATAATAATAATAATAATAATAATAATAATAAGAATAAGAATAAGAATAAGAATAATGTGCTGCCTCACAATAGGGCCAGATAACTCTGGGCGACACTTCCAAAACTAGAATTCTAAATTAACCTTTATAAGTTGATTGCTGTGGGTATTTACTTTAATAAGGGAAAACTGACTACATAGGAGTTAACATATAAGACAAGAAGCAGGAATTATGCCTGAGTAGGGCTGTCCATCTTTTTGATCATTGTAACACCATTTTGTTATCTACAAAGTTCACGCCTGAGAATGCATAATTGAGTACCTCACCCCTCCCCAAACCTAAAATTTTACGTAGTGTTTTATGTAAGTTTATGATTCTGCATTGGTCTGCATTTGTAGCTCTCTTCAGCTGCATGTGGCCAGAGGGCTGTGGGTTGGACATTCTTGCAGGATAGTCTGAGTATTATAAATCATGAACAGTGGTGCCCACAGGGAGCAGAATCAATAAAAACAGTGAGATGGGTGAAGGGTTATTTGTTGCCTACTTCCATGCCGCCTCCAAGCTCATGAAAGCAAAATATAGTAGCCACTTAATAGTTGATTAACATACCTATAAATGTACGATTTCTTTCTTTTTGTGGGGTCAGCAAGACAGTAAGGGTGTTTGCCACCAAGCATAAAGAGCTGAGTTTGATCCTTGGGACCCATATGATTCTCTCTTTCAGAGAATCTCAGCATTCAGGAGGTGGAGGCAGAAGGGTCAGAGGTTCAAGGTCATCTACATAGTGATGTAAGCACTATCACTATGCATAGTGCTTACATCACTATGGAGATGTAAGTGAATTATTTTCTCAAAAAATAATTATTATTAGTATTCAGCCCCAGTGTGGTATCAACAGCTTACATGCAGGAATGTTTTCTTGTAGTATATCTTCAAGCTTAGTATTTGTGCTAATCATCCCAGTTCCTGCTTGCCAGTATCCATTTTTGTAAGCATCTTGGTGCCTGGAGACATATCTTCCTTCTTTGTGATTTTTACCCCCTTTTTCCTTTTCCTTGATTATTTTTGGAGTGCTGTGCAAGTTCATCTTTATCCATTTTCCACTTGCTTGTTCTCTTGGGCAGATGCCACTCTTTGGTTCACTTCGGCACTTTGCAGTTATTTCTAGTTCCCTCATCACCCTTGCCTTCTTACCGATTTGCTTCATTCTCATTCCAGTGTTCTGTGCCTTTCTTTTTCCCTTTTCACCTCAGAGACTTTACGTTTTCTTACATAGTTTTTGAGAACCCAATTACCTGCTGTTTTTCCCACAGTTACATATTTCCTTAACCATTGCTACTTAAACTGCAGTCTGAGGATCGACAGCACCCAGGAGCTTCTTAAAAACATACACTTTCAGGTTCCACCTCAGCGTTACAGCATTGTATGTGTAGGAGGGGGAGGTCTAGGTGTGTGAGCATTCTCGTGGAGGCCAGGTTGACATCTGGTGCCTTCCTCAATCTCTCTTTACTTTCTTTTGTGATGGATCTCTCACTGAACCTGGAGCTTTCTTGTGTAGTACTATCCTCCAAGCCAGACTGTAATCATCTTCATCAGATCAGCTGTGCCTGCTTTACAACAGACCATCACAGCTGTACTTGTTCACTTTAGAGGGTCCTTCATATAAGAAGAGGTGGGGAGAGTCAAGACACCCTCATTGGAGTATCCAGCCACCCTTCCCAACTAGTTATACACAAGTCTGCTCTAACTGAACGTGGTCTTGAGAGGGGCTGGAATATGTAAGTGGGGAAGGACTAGGGGAAGGGATTCCATCTATGTAGCCTTCATCCATACTGGGTGCAGATCTTCCAATGCGGCTCTTTTAGGGTCACCCATACTCCTGCCACAGCTCCTCACCTGTGCTCTATAAGGAACCCTAATAAACTCATCAGCTTCCCAGGATGAACTTTGGTGGAATCATGCCTTGGGGTTTGTTGTTGGGACCTAAGGGAGAGGTAGACATTATTTGTGTCTCCCCCAGGGAAGGAATTTTAGTAACAAGCTCATTGGGCTAGACTGACTGGACAGCAAGCCCCAGGGATGCTCCTGACTCTGCCTCTCACACTATTACAGGCACATGCCACCGTGCCTGGCTTTTTACATGAATGATAGAGATATGAACTCGAGTCCTCCTGCTTGCATTTTACTAATTGGGTCATCTCCTGCTCCTATTATCTGCATTTTAATATGCTCCCAGAGGAGAGAATTTGCATGTGTGCCATGGAAATAGAGAAGCCCAGCTTCCCGATTTCCTGGGAGGCAGTCTGGGGTTGTGATTAGGAGCGCAGAGCCTCAATTTTCATTTGAGTCTCAGCCTTGCCATCAACCAGTCATTTGATTTTGTCTAAAGATGGGGCTCTGAAAATTAGATTTGGTAAGGATGTAAAGTACTAAACAGAATGTCTGGTAGATGGGCATTTGAAAAACTACCACTATGTGATCAACGTTTAAAGTTGCAAAATATTTTTTCTTGATCCTTTTTTGTAACCCCACCCCCCAATCCTGTTGGTTCATCCTTGCAGGAAAATGATTTAGCTTGACTTAGGAATGGTCACACACAATTTCTGGTTCAGATTTTATCCAGCGGGCAGTGGGTTGAGGGATGCAACCTTTAGCCAAATTACAGATGGATAGTCTAGAACAGTGGTTCTCAACCTTCCTAAAGCTGCGACCCTTTAATACAGTTCCTCACATTGTGGTGACCCCCAGCCACAAAATTATTTTCATTGCTACTTCATAACTGTAATTTTGCTACTGTTATGAATCATAATTTAAATACCTGTGTTTTCTGATGGTCTTAGGTGATCCCTGTGAAAGTGTCTTTTGACCTCCAAAGGAGTCTCAACCCATGGTTTGAGAACTACTGCTCTAGAGGCACAGAAACAGTAGAATGAATGTATATTACAAGGAGGATGCATTCAGTTGGCTTCCACAGTACAGAAGGGGCAAGCTCATAATGGCTGTCTGCATACTGGAAGGCCAAGCATCTGATAGATGCTTAGTCCACAAACCTGGATGCCTTAGCAGTCCTGTCATGGTGCTGAAGGCATGGAGGTCTCCTGGAGAGCCACTGGGCTTCAGTTCTTGTTGAGAGACTGAGGAAGAAAGCTTCTGAGGGCAGCGGTAGTAGAAACAACAGAATAGATGCACTCAGCAGCAGGCATAGAAGACTGGCAAGTGTAAAGGGAATCTAGGCTTCTTCATATCTGGCCTGGCAGAAGGTGCAGCTCACTCTGGGAACCCACCCCAGCCCCCTTACCTCTGCCTCAGTAATCCTTCCTGGAAATATTCTCATAGACCCACCCAGAGGTATGTGGCTTATCTGATTCCAGATTCAATCAAGTTCACAATTCAGATTAACTATCATACCTGGTTACCTCCAACCTTAAGTGTCTCAGAATGATTTTCTGCATAAAAGGTGAGCACGGCTCAAACCTGCCCTTCTAGGCAGGGTGGATAGTGAAGGTCAGTTACAACACCCACTCCCACTTGTTTTTCTTCTGGCAGTTTCTCAGGTGATCTCATATCTCCTCCAACCACTCACATTTCTTCTGGAGAGTAGCAAGCCATTGATTGCTTTGCTCAGCTTCCAGCACTACTGTGAAATGACATTTTCTGTGCATCTCTGGGTGCTGTGAAGGGATAAGGAAAATGGAGACTTACATAGCATGGATCAGTTGCCATTGCACTAGAAAATCGCACAAGTCTACAAGCTGTGCTGACCTTGGTAACTGCAGTTTTATGCATCCTACTTATGAATATATTATTCACAGGGAAATCTTTAAATTGCCTTTCCTCAGCCAAATTGAAACCTAGTGCACATCAGTTGGCGAATGAGAGTTTCAAGTCATCATGTATTGGTGCTATGTCTCTTTCCACAGTCTCATTTGGAGGTAGGATTTGCAAAGTAGGGCTTACAACATTATTGGAATATTTTTATTATAGTGTATTTTTCTTACCTTCTAAAGATGCCAATGAGAAAAGTCTAGGTCTTAAAGTCAGTATAGCTCTTTAAGACTGATAGAAGCTGATCATCTCTAATGAGATTTGGATGCACATCAGATTTCACAGGCACAAACACATACATATATTATGAAAAAATACATTAAGAAACAAATATTTCCCAAAGGCTGGAAATGGAAATGTGTGAACATGATTGGCGCATTTTTAGTTTTCCTAATCTTTTCAAGTGTCCCTAGGAATTGAATCCTTTTGTGTAATGGTAGTTTGATATTTCTCCCACTGGAGCTTGTGTATATTTGTATGCACATGTCTGAGTGTGTGCCGGTCAGAAGATAACTTGCATGAATTTTCTCTCTCTTCCACCACGTGGGTTTTAGGGACTGAATTCAGGTCATTAAGCTCAGTGGTAACCTTTCCACTGAGCCATTTGACTGGCACCCACACTGGAATTTGTGCATACTGTTAGGGGCTATCTGGATCAAACTATGAGGCTGTCACAGTATAATATTTATGATGCAAATGTAATTATGATTTATTTCTTATGTTTTTTTTCCTTCCAAGTTTAAAAGCTGAAATGATTGAAATTCCTATTAACTGATAAATGATAATTTCTTTTCTCTTATGAATATGTGAGGTGGATTAAACGGTTGCCTTTTATTTCTCCTTGGGATATTGCTGGCATGAACTAAATGATTGAAAGTGACTAGTAACTCCCTCCACCCCATCACACACAGGTACCTATCCAGTGTTAGGATAATTCAGAGACTGATTCCCAGGCTGCAGCTTCTTTTCTCATTCCAAAGTCCTCTGATTTTATTTAAAAAAAAATGTCTGTGTCATTATTTTATGGTCCCGGGTTCCAAGTTGATACTATTCTCTCTTTTACAACCTATGAGGGTGTCTGTTTTCCAGGACTATATTAATACAGACTCATAAGGAGTCCTGTTTACACACTCTGTGATCACACGGGGAAAGAGATGGATGCATTTCTTGTTATAAACTAGCTTACATGACTTTGAGAAATCTGCTTCATTTATCGGTGCCTGTGTTTCCTCATCTGTAAAGAGGAACTTAACAGGGTAAATTAACTATAGACTTAAAAGACTAAGGATTGAGATAAACCCCTTGCACCTGTCTTCTGATGCCTTTTTAGTAGCACCTATTAGTTATCACTAAAGTGTTGACATATGCGATTTATTTATTCACAAGCTTCATCACCGATGCTGTTGATAACTTTATTCTTCTCGGGAAGCACATTGAATAATTCAATGACTGAATATTTGAGAGCTCAGACATAGGATGCCTATGACTATATATAGTATGTGGTGGTATAATTGAGTTCTGTCCAAGGTTATCTACATGTAGGGATAACCACTATTTATTATAATTTTTCTCTGTACCATAATTGCTTCAAAATAAATTGTTTTTGAGACTAAGTTCTAAACACTACACAGTCGTTTTTAAAATGATGAAGTTGAAGCTTAGAAATATATAGAATTCTAATTTCAGTTGCTATGTGTTTGCTTGGGAAAGTTAGAATGATCCTACACGAACCTTCTGGATCATTTGTTTTCTGAGCAACGAGCCTCTGTGGGCTGCTTGAAAAGTACAAAGCATTAGAAAGTGGGGAAATTTTCTCTATTCAGAGTGTGCTGAAAATACAGTGGGCAGTGGGGTGGCGGTAGCGCACGCCTTTAATCCCAGCACTCGAGAGGCAAAGGCAGGCAGATCTCTGTAAATTGGAGGCCAGTCTGGTCTGCAGAAAGAGTTCCAGGACAGCAGGGCTACACAGAGAAAGCCTATTTCGAAAAAACAAAAAACAAAACAAAAGTAGAGTGGGCGGGGCAAGTTCACTAGCTGTCTTCTGATCAAAGATCGGCATTTCTCAAGCTTGCATTTCCTCTCTTTCAATGCCCCTGTAAGACATGTGCAAGCCTTGTCTGACCCCCATTGCATTCCCCTGTAGGAAGTGGGGTGCGTGGCAGAGATGCAGTAATGCAAGCTTGTAATCCTTGTACTTGGGAGACAAGAGGAACCAGGAGCAAGTGATGCTAAGATTGGCTACTGCTATTGCTGTTCTTAGTTTGTGAGTAGGAGCCCACTCATTGTATATGCACAGAAGATAGAGGATGGGGTTGGGGCTCTGAGAGACTTTTATCCTGTTACTTTTAACCTTTGCAACACTCCATCACCTTCCAGGCAGGTATAGAAGCAGGAGGAATCAAAAGCTAATGTTAGGACTTACTACTTAGACTCATATGAAGAAGAAAAGACACAACACCCACAAAGCCTGAAGTGCATGCTTGGCCAAGTGAATGTTCAACATACTGTAGCCATTTAGCTTTTCTTCCGTGTATGGAAAGTCTTTGGATACATTCCTTCAAGGATCACCTGAGTGTGGATTTGATTTTCTCTTAACTGGTAGTTACTTGTGTTTCCACTGGTTCAAGTGGCCATTTGCAAAACAGGCCTAACTGACTCAGGAAGAATAATATTTGAACATTTTGTATGTAAAGATGATGTCAAGCTGGGAGTGATGGTACATGTCTATAATCTTTTACACTGAAGAGTCAGGGGTGGGAGATTGTGCTTGCATCCAGCTTGATCATACTATTATAATGTGTAGTATAAAGTAGGCACCCAATAAATGTGCTAGAGACAGTAGTAATGGTTAGTCATTCTCATTGCAACTCACTTGACATTTTAATTCTATTATTTTACACTTGATGGTTACAATACAATTTATTTATTTAAGAACTTACATGAGTGCAGGTGATTAAAGAGGCCAGAGAGGGCAATGGATCCCCAGGATCTGAAGTTAATAGTGGTTGTGAGCCGTCCTATGTGGATGCTGGGAACTGAACTTTGGTCCTCTGCAAAAGCAGTAAGTGCTTTTAACTGCTGAGCCATCTCTCCAGCCCCAGACAATTTAAAGTTACACCAATTCCTACAGGGGAATACAATGGGAGTCAGACAGGGCTTGCACGTATCTTACAGGGGCATTAAAGAAGAGGAAAGCAAGCTTGAGGAATGCCAATCTTTGATCAGAAGACAGCTAGTAAATGATTCAAAGGCGCTTAACCATTCAAAATGGAGGATCCTGTGCAGTTCAGGGGCAATGATAGATTCTTTTCCTTTTCTTAACACTTGAAGGTTAGCACACAACATTTTGAGTTTCATCTTAGCATCTTCATGTATGTGTGCCATTGTCTGCTCCTCTCATTCATTCTCCCCCATGTTCCTCCTCTGTACCTTGCCCTGCTCTAGATGGTTCCCTCCTTTACCCAGTTAGTTTCCCCTTCCTGCCTTCCTATTGCCTGTAAGCCATTGCCTTCTATATTTTTCCACCCTCCTTAAGATATCTCACTGCCCTCATAATTTGCTTTCTAGTTTTGGGAATCCGCAACATATATAAACACACATACATATCTAGTTTTAAATTTAGGTTCTGCATATAAGAGAAAACATGGGGCATTTATCCTTCTGAGTCTGACTTATTTTCCTTGATGTAATGATTTGAAATTGTACATGCCACGATTTCACTTTTCTTTATGGCTACGTAAAATTTGATGGCTGTATATAGCACCTTTTCTTTAGCCATAGATTTCCCCCTCCCCCATGAGTTATCTAATAAAGTCTGCTAAAGAAGCAAATTGCAGAGATGGAAATCAAATGATCTTGGTTTAAATTTCAGCTCTAGAATTTAATAAACTATGAACCTTACAAGCTTCCTCTTTGTCTCAGTGCTCCAGATTCCTCTTCTGCACAGTGAGGGAAATAATAGTATTTATCATAGGGAGATGTGATGATTAAATGAATTAAACTTGCAAAACATTTAGAACAGTGCTGTGGATATTGTTCTGTATAAATAAAACACTGATTGGCCAGTGGCCAGACAGGAAGTATAGGCGGGACAAGGAGAGAGGAGAATTCTGGGAAGCAGAAGGCTGAGGGAGACACTGCCAGCCACCACCATGACAAGCAGCATGTGAAGATGCCGGTAAGCCACGAGCCACGTGGCAAGGTATAGATTTATGGAAATGGATTAATTTAAGCTATAAGAACAGTTAGCAAGAAGCCTGCCACGGCCATACAGTTTGTAACCAATATAAGTCTCTGTGTTTACTTGGTTGGGTCTGAGCAGCTGTGGGACTGGCAGGTGACAGAGATTTGTCCTGACTCTGGGCAAGGCAGGAAAACTCTAGCTACAGAACAGTGCTTGGCACATAGCAAACACTCCAGAAATGTTAAGTATCATTGTCATCTTGCCTACTGTTTAGGAGCTACTCTGTATGGTCCAGAGAATGATCTATGATAGTTGTACAGTTTGGAATGAGTGGTTTATGAAACATGTAGCAAGAAAAAGTAAAAGAACAAATGGCAAGTAGCAGATAGATAGAAGCAGAAGATAGCAAAACATCCGATCAGGAATTTACAGCATGCAGCAGATATGACTGGAGCAGCCTGCTTGAGAAAGCAAGCAAAGACCACATCATCTAACACCCAGCAGAAATTGACTGGAGAAGCTGACATAGTCAGTTGGAGTTTCCTATTGGGTTTTCTCTCCATGGATGAATTTCCCATGGCTGAGTTCCCAGCTTCCCATTCCCAGTAAAGGTATTTTCCCATCATGGGATAAGCAATGGTGGAAATGGCTTACCTTCCAGCTGTTTTCACCACAATTACTTTACTATCAGGCTGTTTGCCTTTCTTTCACCATGTGACAGACTTGGGTAGGGGAAGTCCATCTCCAGATTGGAGGGGGCGGTCCTGGAGAACATTCTGAGATAAATATGCATAGCAATAGGAGCCAACCTCACTTGTAGATCCAGCTTCTCAATGAGTTTAAACAGCACATGGCAATTTATCTATATAATGTGTATAACAGAAGCATAGGAAACAAACGTTTTACTATTGAGGGTGATAAAAATGTATCTCAATAATTCATGGAATTTAAGAAATGTATTAAAGAGAAGCTTTTCGTCATTTATCTTGAAAGCATTTGTACCAATTAGGATCAAGTTTAGGTATAAGTAATAGAAAATATAACCTACTGATTGGCTTTGACAGTTCAGTATCTTTGGGTGCAGGAAGCTCCAGGCATCAATTTGTTAGTTGAGTTATATCATGGCTAGTGTGTTTTAATTGCCTAGCACAATCTCTACAGTGTAGCGGGTAGCTGTTCCAGCTATAACCTGGAAGTACTACCCCCATTGAGGCTTCCGGTAACTGTCACATCTACAAGGTGGGGCGGAGAGGGAGCTCTTAAGGCCTGAGGTCTGGATGTGCTGGCTCTCTTGGTTCCTGGATCCTGGACGTTGGAGGTAGATTGAGCAGAGTTCTCCAGGGAATACCACTGGACTGCACTACACCTTTCCCAGGCCCTGTAAACTATCCCTTCACTTGTAAGTTACCCCACAAAATAAACCTCCCTTTTAACTATGTAGAGTTGCCTTAATACTTCCACCAATACTATGGCATGTAGCTTCAGCCTCAGATACTGAGCAGAAAGAAGAGAGAAAAGTGGTGCCAGCCACACTGGCCCATTTTAACAGGAAGGCAAAATCATTCCTGGAAACCCTATAAGCCAGTTCCTGCTTCTGTCTCATAGGGAAACGTGATGTTACGAGGCTACCACTGGTGGCAAGGGAGACCTGGCAAGCCAAGAAGTAGTGTTCTTAGTGTCTGCATTTGAAAGTAACAAGGGACAAGTAGATTGCTATTGGGTTAGCTGATCAATGATATTGACTTCGGGTTGTATTTGATTCAGCAAAGTTCAAGTTCTATTATTGTTTCTGGAAGTAACATTTAGTCCAAACCTCCCATTTTAATAATGTTTGACACTTTAGGCAGTAAATAGTTTTTTATCATATAGTCTCCTCATAATAGATTTTTTAAAATTGCATTTTATTTATCTATCTATCTATCTATCTATCTATCTATCTATCTATTTATTTATTTATTTATTTATTTTGTGTGCATTTATGTGTGGGTGCACATGGACCACAGACAGGCAGAGCTCAGAGGATAGCTTGAGGGACTTGGTTCTCTTCTTCCATCCTGTGGGTCACGGAGATTGAACTCAAGTTGTCAGGCATTGAAGCAAGCTCTTTTTGACTCATTGAGCCATCTCACCAGCCCTAGGCAGTAGATATTTATTGATTGAATGAAAATAACCTGAGAAATGAAACATAGAGTGGTCATTTGTGCTGGGTTACTATATTAGTAGCCTGTTTCTATGTAGTATGCTACTCTGCAATCTATTGACTTAAAAGAGTAAATACTGTGTTAGCATTTCTGTGGGCTATTTTCAGTGGGGCTCACTGCTCAGGTAGTAGTTCTGGCTTCAGGTCTCTCAAGAGATTGCAATCCTAATATCAGTCAAGATTGCAGCTATCAAAGGCTCGACAGGCTGGACATTTTCTTTCCAAGCTTACTGAAGTGAAGTGAAGGCATTAAGTCTCTGTTCTTCACCATATGGTCCTCCTCAGGTGTCTGCTTGACTATCCCCCTAGGATGGCAAGGGGCTTCCTGGGAATGAATGATCTAAGAGATGAGAGAGAGAGAGAGAGAGAGAGAGAGAGAGAGAGAGAGAGAGAGAGAGAGAGAGACAGAGAGAGAGACAGAGAGAGAGAGACAGAGAGAGAGACAGAGAGAGAGACAGAGAGACAGAGAGAGACAGAGACAGAGACAGAGAGAGACAGAGAGAGGGAGAGAAGCTTAAATGTAATACAGCATCATACTTGCCATGTTATTGGTCACACAGACCTACAGTGGTATAGCATGGGAGCAAACTACACAAGAGAATGAATGCTAGAAGGAAGAGATCACTGGATGCCATCTTAGAAGCTGACTACCACAGTCACCAGAGCAACTAGCCATGAAATGAGAGCCCAAAGCCCAGTTTTTCTGATTACCAACCTTCCAATTTCTATTTTCATTTTTATGTTGTTTTATCTGCTAGAATGTGCAACCCACAGAGGAGATTTTCCCCCCAAGAATAATTATCATTTCAATCAGCCCACAGCTTCTCCTGCAGCTTGCACATACATGTGTGCAAATGGAAGCAGACACACACATTTTCGCTCGTAAACATGCGCAGACCTCATGTAGCCAAACCTTTTTACTGAAAAATTAAGAGAGCCCTGCCATCAATAGGGTAGAGATCTGACATATGAATTATTCAATTGCTTTCTTCTTCCATCAGTGTGATGGAAAATAATCAAAAAGGAAGAAAACATCTGCAAAACACAAGTGAACAAAGCAAAAGGTAATTGAAGGATTTTTAAATGAAAGGAAAAAAGCTTTTATTTTTTATTGTGCTGCAACCAGAGTCCCCAAGCTGTTCTTTCATGTGCTTGTGTTTGTACAGCGGCCTAGATTTGTAGAAAATTGCTTGCTCCAGTTGGGTCCTATGGAGACAGGAGCTCACATTGAATTTCAATGTATTATACTGATATTATTTTCCAGCCATATCTTAAAGCAGTGGTTCTCAGCCTTCCTAATGCTGTGACCCTTTAATACAGTTCCTCATGTTGTGCTGACCCCCTAACCATAAATGATTTTCATTGCGACCTCATAACTGTAGTTTTGCTACTGTTATGAGTTATAATGTAAATATCTGATATGCAGGATATCTGATATGCGACCCCTGTGAAAAGGTCGTTCGACCCCCAATGGGTCATGACCCACAGATTGAGAAACATTGTCTTAAAGGGAGAATACATTTGTTTACAGGATGACCAATTCTCAATAGCTTGTGGGAGCAAGGACTTTGCAGTTGTGTTCATTCCAGATGTAGAAGTGAAATAGTCATGAACATTTGCTTTATTAGATAGTGTGCTTTTGTTCTTCTGCCTCTCAAGACTGACTGTCAAGGTCACTTTCTGGGTAGACATCAGTGATTTGAAACCTGTTGGAGTAATGAAACTGGGGAGTGGGAACAAAGGAAGGATTTGCATATGGAAACATGTATTTCAAGGCTCATCAGGTAAAATTGAAATTAATTCCCCTGTGGCTCATGCATTTATATTTTAAAAAGAACGGCTTGGGTCTAATTGAATATAGCTGTTCACTGATTCAAGCTGAATATTCAAAATGAGTCACACTCCAGGGCCATTTTTTAATTCATTGATAATACCATTTTTCTGCCTTTTAAAATTAGCATGTCTTAATTATGCATTATGGGGTTCATGGTGATATTTTTATACACATAGGTAGGGTATTTTGATCGTATTCATCTTCATTACCCTCTCTTGTCCCCTTCCCACTAATCTCTTCTTCTTTCCAACTCTACTTTGTTGTTGTTGTTGTTATGGGTTGGAGGAGATGGTTACAATAATGTTGGTTTTCAGAGAAAGGAATATTTGTGGAGAAACAAACACAGTAAATGTTTCAGGCAATATGTATGCTTTTATTTTGAACTATATTGTTATAGTCAGCCAAGTTCCAATTTATGGTTGGGAGAACTGAGGTTCCGGAGAGGTGAAATTTCTTACTCATCCAATGGCTGTTGGGCTTTTACTCTAAGTGATGTGCACAACACTGTTTGGAAATAAAACAGTGGAAGCCAAGAGGTCACACAGCTAATGAGTTGGGAGAGTATGAGTGACATCTAGATGATTCCAAAGTCTGTTCATTTCACCTCTGTGTACCTACCCCAAAACAGCCCTGGTACAAGGAATGATGTACACTGATTCATTGAGCCACCAACACTACCATTTATTGAGGGCTATCTGCTTGCTACCATTATGCAAGAATGCCTGTCTTGTTTTACTGTATACAACCCTCAAGAGCAATCTACGAGTTAATATTCAATGAATCAATGTATGTCCATGAGAAATTGAGGCACAGATAGGTTCAGATAGTTGCTTAGTGTTGCTCAACTATTCAGGAGTGGGAAATTATTGGAGCCAAAGGAATAAGTTTAACTTGTAGTGTTTTCAGTAAGTGGCTTTATGTTGAAGTCAGCCAGAGTTGGTTTCCGTTGCTAACAGCTGAAGAATGCTAACTGGTACACCATGGTGGCTGGCTCATTACCACTACTGATACAAGGCAACTCTGTCATCTCATTATCTGAGTTTGAATAATAAAGAGAAGTATTCTTCTATTCTGGAAGCAATCTGTTCCTTCTGCTCCAGTCTGCTCTCCATTTCCGTTTTATGTTATTAAGATATCAAGAGGTGCAATTGAATTCTTGGTGCCTGTCTGGATGGACTATGTATGATAGGTGGGACCCTAGAAGACATTCCTAAATGAGACACGGTCTTCTCTAGGCCATTTGACTATATAGCAAAGCTCCTCTGAAGCATGCCTGTATCCTGATTTAAAAAAGATTAGTATGTATAGTGTGTGGTATGGTGTGGTGTGTATGGTATGGTGTGTGTGTGTGTGTGTGTGTGTGTGTGTGTGTGTGTGTGTGTGTGCATGCTTGTGTGAGTATAGGTGTTTATATGCCATGGCACTCATGCAGATATTAGAGGACAAGCTCAGGTATCTGTCCCTGTCTTCTGACCTGTTTGTGGCAGCATCTCTTGGTTGCTTTTCTGTTGTGTACCAGGGTAGCTGGTCCTTGAGCTTTGACGGGTTCTCCAGTCTCCGTCATCCATTTTAGCACCAGATCACAGAGACTGTAAATGTGTGCTGCTGTGCCTGACTGTATGTGCATTCTGGGCATGCAATGTCTCATCCTCACGCTTTAACAGCAAGTACTTTACCCAGCGCTTCATCTCCATAGCCTCACCTTGGTTTTTGAGACAGGGTCTCTCATTGGCTTGGAGGTCACCAGCACCAGACTAAGCTGGTTGGCCAGTGAGCCTCAAGGATTTTTGTCTCCCTTTTCCTAACACTGATTACAGGTATGCACATTATAGCCCACTTCTTTATGTGAATTCTGAGCGTGGTCAGGTCCTGGGGCTTTCAAGAAAAGCCTTTTACAAACTGAGCCATCTCTCCAGCCTCTGTATTCTGATGTTTTCTTTTTTCACCACAAATGCAGAGGGCTGACTTTCAACCTTGAAGCTCATAGCTCATTTCCAAGGTGACAGGACAGCTTAGCAGTGAGAAGCTGATCTGGCTTCCTGGGTACACAGCCAGGGTCCTTGCTTGGGCCTGGTATTATAACCCACTGCTACTGACTTAAAATGCTTCATAATTTTTGAAAAAAGAATCCCATATGTTCATTTGCATTAAGACCCACAAAATATCTAGCATGTCCTGATGACAAAGCAGTGATGACTTATTCCAATTAGGTACCAATTTATCTTGTGGTTGGAGTTAGGAGACAAAGAATTTCCTGGTGCAATTGCTTCTTCTTCCTATGTATTGTAGTTGGGCCTGTGGAACTCCGAGTACGGATACTCTGAAGCTTCTCTACCAGTTCGCGGTGTCACAAAAGAGATCTTAGTCCCAAACCTTAGACACAACGAATCTTTAAGGCATTGTCTTTACTAGTTACTTAAGATTCAGGGACAAACTTCTTTCAAGATTGCTGCTGCTGAGGCCAAATAGGATTAATGTTAGATAGGAAATATGTAAATTAATCACAATGAGGCAGAAATATTTAACTATGTTAAGTATATAGACAGAAGACTGCTTCAGTAGATAACATACATATACAAATAGCTGTGTAGCACACAATGATGTTGTGGTCCAAAGTGGACTGCATATGAGGTGGTGGTCTCCTAAGGTTATAATGAAGCTGAAGAATGAATTCCTGTCCCCTAAGTGACACTGTAGCCATGGTAATGCCATTGTACAATATATCACTTATTGGTCTGTAGAGATGCTGCTGTCACCAAGCTTACTGTGCTGCCAGATGTGTTAAAGCATAGCTCATGCACTTATGTGGAGTACATAATACTTGGCAATGATCATAACTATTTTACTAGTTTATGTATTTACCATATTGTACTTTTAATCATTACTTTAGAGTTTACTCTAAAATAGCCGAAGCTTGTAAAAAAAAAAAAGCTAGGAAGATGATCCAGTTGCTTGCTGCACAGCATGAGGACCTGAGTGAGTTTGATCTCCAGGACTCAGGCAAAAGAGTGGCATGGTGTGCATACTTGATTACAGTATGGGGGATGGAGAAAAGATGACCCCTGAGGCTGACTGGATAGCCAGTCTAGGCAAATTGGTGGGCTCCAGGTTCAGTGACAGGCCCTGCCTCAAAAGATAAAGTGGAGGATGATTAAGAAAGACAACTGATACTGATCTCTTCCCTCTGCATACATGTATACCCACACATGCAGCACACATATAAGTTTTCTGTAAAACAGTGATGCTGTGTTATCTCATATGCCTGAAAAGGTGACAAGAGTGATGGAGATGTACCACCCAGGCTTCTGTAAGCACACCTTGTGATGACATGGATTAATAGTGCATTTCTAAGAACAGAGCCTCACTGATAAGTCACAGACAGACAGATAGACAGGCACACATGTGCACATGCACGCATGCACACACATACATACATACACACACACACACACACACACACACACACACACACACAGAGAGAGAGAAAGAGAGAGAGAGAGAGAGAGAGAGAGAGAGAGAGAGAGAGAGAGAGAGAGAGAGAGAATATAATCATATCCCCAAAGATGTTAGAGTGAAGCTTCCCCATAATAACTCATAACAAGGAACTAGAAATCACCGTAGCACTGAATACAGTCCTAAAGGATCCTGTGCACCAGGCAAGAGTGAGGCACATTCCAGAGAGCTGCAGCAAATTGGTCATTGTTTAGCTTCTTGCTGTGTAGCCATTTTCTCTACAGGTTAAGACCCAGGAACTTCTAAAGGGAGTTGCCCTCAGACTCAGGAAATAAACACTTCAGAATTCTCAAAGAGTCTCTGAAACTTGCCAGATGCAAAGTTCCTCCCTCTTTAAGGTCATGTAAGTAATAAGGTCTCCGAAGGAGACACAGAGCAACTGAGCTGCCCGAAGAGAGTTTCCACTTGCAGAGCCTGAAAGTCCTGACGAGGGCTCCAGGGTTTGAGCTTCCTCTGGGAGTCACCAGCAAGCTCTGGGGTGAGCTTTCAGAGCTGCAGATGCCTTTGAGTCGGAGTTGTCCCTGCTTCTATTATTGGTAGCACCTCACCCATGTTTCTATAAGTGACTCCAGTAAACTTGTGGCTTCACCAAGTTGGACTTCATTGGTATTGTTATTTCGGTCTCTCTTTCTTTTCATATCTGGGGTGAGTAGGGTGTGTGTGTGTGTGTGTGTGTGTGTGTGTGTGTGTGTGTGTGTGTGTGTGTGTTGTGTCTCCCCAGGAACAGTGTCACATCAGAATAGTCCCACACAGGAACAGTGTGATACAGTAGTTCTGAAAACTCAACACAATAACATTAAGTTCACGATATTATTTGTGAAAGTAAATACATGTGCTCACCTGGGGTTTCTGACTGGTTCTGAAAATTACTTTTGTATTCTTGTAGTACTATACTTTAATACTATACTGTCCTGAAGTACAGAATGGAGAATTTTAGAGACATGGACATGAGATGGAGCTTAAGGGATATATCAGAGAGGAGCTGTGATTGAAATTAATGTTGAAAGCTATATTGAAAAAGAAAACCAGTTATAAATGCCTTCTTTGCCAAAGCTTGGAATTCTTTTATTTCTATTGTTAGTTATTTCTTTACTTGCAAACACTTTTCTAACAAAAAACCATAAGAAATTTCAAATTGAATTGACAGATAGGAGTGATTTCCTTTCAAGAAAGAGAAATGAGTAAACATTAAAGTTAACAATATTATGAAACTAAGATGGTATGTTTAGGCTTATCACAGAAAGGCTACATGTTTTCCATAAAAGAATTTATTGTTTAGAACAAAATCTTATTTCATAGTTCATCTTGTCTAGGTGAATACTGTTTTTTTTCTGTCTTTATACCATGACAGTTTAATATCATTGCTTTGAAAAAATGTACCTCAAATTCAAGCAGGATAATTTCCATGTGTAGATACAAGAACTGATTTTTAAATGTGATTTTATTTATTAGTTTACTGTGTCAAAGTTTATCAAATCTCTCTCTGTGAGCCAGGCAAATTGCTTCAGTGGCTCTGCCAGAATTTATCCTTATAGTCCCCAAAGCAATCTGATTAAAAAGAAGATTTATCCCTTAGAAATATGTATAGATGGGAGAATATACTCAAAATACATTATATACCTGTATGAAAATGGCTGTACGTAACTCAGTATAATAACATTCTTTAAAATAAAAAAGAAATATATGTTAACAGAAACTTTGTTATACTTTTCAACTTGAAAAATTTTTTGTAACAATGTCTCACATAGTTCAGGCTGGCATGGAGCTCACTTTGTGAGTGAGGATGACCTTGAACTTCTGATGCGTGTGCCTCCACCTCCTCTTTTCATTCCTTTGTAAAAGTAAACACTGTGGTGTTTAGGAAATAGCTACAGAGAACTGTCTTTATTTGTGAGCTTCTCCCATTTTAAGGAAATGCAAAACTAGCAGCTCGGAGGCTTAGCTAGCAACATTTTGACTTTCCAAGTCCTCATTTTAGCATTGATTCCAGGTTCCATTCAGGCAAATCTTCATGTGAAATGCACTTGTTTACGTGTTTGATTTCCTTCACTATCAAGATAACAGCTTTTTGGTGGAAGGACTTTATTTTTGAGCAACATCTCCGTTTCCTGTGTTGCAGTACGTCTGGCCAACTGTGCTTACTTAGAGGGTGGTATTTTGGGCTTGGGAAAGGGTTGACAAGGACACAGGAGGACATTGCAGGCTTCCTTCTGCACGGAAGCAAACCATCTCCTTTGTTCTCTCTCTTTCCCAGAGGATAGCTCAGTCGTAAAGAGATGCCATTCCTTTTCAGTAAAAGAGGAACTGTAAGACGTGATGGGATGAATGGGCCACACAATGCCGGAGAGAAATTCATTTAGGAGGCCATTTTGGACTTGAGTAGCCAATATTGGCAAGCCCTTCATCTAGAGATTGGCTTTGAAACACCTGTGAGATAGGAACAAGCAAGAGGGAGAAAGTTACTTAGCCAGGCCCAGAAAGGATTTTGCTAAATTTAAAAGGGTGATATGTGATCAAATGTCCTCGGACAGTGTCTGAAACATCTTTTCAAGGGCCAGATACTCCAAGGGTGTTTAGTTTTTATTATTTCTGTTTTGGGTAAGATTCTTTCATCAATGCCCTGGATTTTTTATTTTTTTTCTTTATATTCTCCTTTATGTCGCTTGAGTCCCCACTCAGCAACAAACTTGGAAAAAGGAGCCTACAGTTTGCCAACATTTTTAAAAGTCTTTTTAAAATGAGGGCACATGGAGAGAGAGAGAGAGAGAGAGAGAGAGAGAGAGAGAGAGAGAGAGAGAGAGAGGAGGGATTCTATGAGCAAGTGCATCAGGATCATGATGGGGAAACGTGCAGAGATGACCAAACCAAACTAGTGGGACTCATGAAGGTTGGATCAATGGCTGTGGAGCCTACATGGGACTGGACTAGGCCCTCTGCATGGCAAGACAGTTGTGTAGCTTGATCTGCTTGGGAGGTCCCCTGGTGGTAGAATCAGAATCCATCCCTGGGGCATGAGTGGGCTTTTTGGAGCCCACTACCTATGATGGGACACCTTGTGCAGCCTTGAGGCAGGGGGAAGGGCTTGGACTTGCCTCTACTGGATGTGCCTCCCCATGTGCCTTGCCTTCTTGTAGGGGATGGGGTAGGGGGTTGACTGGGGAGGAGGCTGGTAGGGGGGATCAGGAGGAGGGAAGAGGGGGATCTTTGATTGGTGTGTAAAATGAATGAAAAAATTTTCTTAATAAAAAAATTAGGGCACATGGCATACACGTGAAGATGCAGAATGTTAACACCCCTCAAGTGTTAGGCCAGTCCCCATTTACTGCTCTGTTTAATGCCAGGAACGTGGCATGCTTTGATGAAGTAGCAAGGACTTATCATTCAGGTTCAGTATATTTATTAAATGGGTATTTTGTAGCTTTGTTGTTCCTGGCAATGTAATCCGTTTTTCAAATCTATTCTATGTGGTTACTTTTGAGAGGAAAATTAGTATTTTCTGTATTTTTATCTCATTTGAAGCTACTTTACTGAACTTAAAAACCAGTTTAAAGATTTGTTAATGGATTTTATCTTGTTTCTTACGTTTGTAATATTACCAGCTTGTAATAATACTTTTATGATGATTTCTAATTCATATCTTATTGCAATGGTCAGAAGTAAAGCATGTTAAGTATTTTTTAAGATTTATTTTTATTTCTAATTTTGTACCTGTGTGTGGGTTTGTGCCTGTGCATGTGGGTGCTCTCTAGGGCCCAAAGAGGGTCCCCTGGAGCTGGAGTTACAGGCAACTTGTCAGGGGTACTGGGAACTGACCTTGGGTTCTCTGGAAGAGCAGTTTGTATTCTTAATGGCTGAGCCATCTTTCCAGTCCCACAATGTTAAATATGAATTGTTTTTATGAGACTACTTACTTACATTCCCCCACCCCCACACTTCTGGGAATCAAGGCCAGTGTCTTGGGGATACTAGGCAAACATTCCATCACTGAGTTGTATCCTCAGCCCTGTATCTTATTTTAACAGAATATTTCCTTAGAAATATTAAGCTACTGTTAAATGTAGCTTCATTATTGTTTGCTATGGACTTTATAATCATGGTAAGAAACTTAAGTTGACTCTCATGGTACAACTTAAGTTGACTCTCTTAAAACATTCAGTGTACAGTATAGTATGGTTAACAGTATTCCTGTGGTAGTACAGCAGAGCTCTAGCAGTAAAGGAGTCTGGAAACAATTTGTTGTTGTCTCTGTAATCCAGGAAGGCACAGAGGTGAGTTGGAATAAAGATGAACAAGCCAGTCTCTGAAATGCTCTCCAGCCCTGTGCTAGCAATAACATTGAAAATATAGGAAGGAAAAGATATCCAGCTTCAGTCTTTCTTGGAATAGAAAACTGTAATAGTTACAACAACTTCCAGGCAATAGAGTTTACACTGCATTGTTACTCTATTTCTTATGTCACTCCCTCCCGTCCTCTCTCCCTCCCTCCCTCCCTCCCTCTCTCTGTCCACCCTCTCTCTTTAACACACACACACACACACACACACACACACACACACACACACACACACACACACCACACTAGCTCCCCCAAACAAAACAAGAAAAAACACTTCTTGGTGGAGTTGTATTTTATTGAAGCCGAACAACCTTTGAAAATTATCATTGATTTCCTAGATTCCTCCCTCATGGTGCTTCAATTGCCAGGAGTTCTAGTTGCTTTAGATGCTATGAAGGGGGTGGTGGGTGGGGGAAGTAACCACAGCTTCTATTCAACAATAATACTTTTGCCTTTGCTTCCCGTGGAGAGCTTGGGAAAAATCTGATAAATTAACTTGATGAAGATGACATTTTAAAAGGCAAATAAATGGCTGTGGCATTTAGATCTTATTTTCTTTTAAAATTGTTTTATTTATTATTCTTGTATGGGTGCATGGTGTGTGCATGTGTGTGTGTGTGTGTGTGTGTGTGTGTGTGTGTGTGTGTGTGTGTGTGTACATGCATGGCATGACACCTTTGTGGAGATCAGAGGGCAACTCTGTGGACTCAGTTCTCCTACCTTCACATGGGTTTTGAGGATTGAATTAGGGTCATAAGGCTTGCACAGAAAGGGCCTCTATCTGCTGAGCCTTTACCAGTCCCAGGTTTTCCTTATATGCCATCTTCAAAGCACACTTTTGGGTTGCAATGAAAACCCAGATGATAACTTTCTGAAAATGGCTTATCCACCCAAGGCTTTTGAAAATCAACACTCGGTAAAATATAAAGTGAGAAATGGGACTTTTTGATATGTCTGTAAGAGTAGCGTGCCTCATTTTGTGGAGAGCACTATCGAAATCTGTATATTGCAGCAATTTGAATAATGATGCAGGGTTTTGGGAAACTAGGAGCCGATTATAAAATAGACACATCTGGAACTGTTATTGGCAGGCAAGAGTGGGAAGGATACCTCCTGGGTGACAGATGTGTAGGGAAAATGGCAGGGAATCAGGTGGGATGAAGTGGGAACAGTGACTGTAAGTAGTAAGTAATAGGACTCTGGAGCACAAGGTAAGAAATTGGGGATTTCTATGTTGGTTTCTACAACAGATGGCCAGGACATGGGCCATTGTTTTATGGACTATATTGCATGCTACATACATAATTCTAGGAATATTTTGTTTTTGCAGTAAACACAATACTTAGTATTGTCTTTTAGTTAAAAAATTACCAAGTAGTAGGTTTCCTTATGGTGTTTGCATACGATGTGGTTTTAAGAGTGCCAAGTAGTCAACTAATATCTGATGCTTTTTCTTTTAAATTTTTTATTACATTCATTCATTCATTCATTTGTTTGTTTGTTTAGTCTCTCTCCCCCCCTCTCTCTGTGCTTGTGCATGCTCTGTGTGCATGTGGAGGTCAGAGGACGATGTACAGGAGTCAATTTTCTCTGTCTATCATTTAGCTTTGGGGGATTGAACTCAGGTGGTGAGACTTGGCATCAAGTGTACTTATCCACTGAACCACCTTACAGGCCCCAATACTTGATCAGTTCTTAAACTTAATGGGCCTTTTTCTTTTCCTTAGGCCTATTTGGCCAAATAAGTTCATTAATGTTCAGATATGTCAACACTATTTTCTCTTCTTAAATGGTTACATAGGGGCCTTCTATCACAGGAAGTGGTGGCACATGCCTGTGATCTTAGCACTTGGGAAGAAGAGGCAGGTGGATAGCACTAGTTCTAAGTCTGGCTACACAATGAGAGCCTGTCTGAAAAAAAGGGAGGGGATACATTGGCCTAAGACTTTATCCACATTAAAATCGGCCTTGGTTTCAAATAAGGGGCTCCTTCCATTTTTCATGAGGTCAGTGGTTCTTAAAGCGAGGTTCCCAGACCAACACCATCAGTATCATCAGAGAATTGGTTAGAAATGCAGATTCCTTTAGGCTGAGACTCTGAACTGGTCAAAACAATGCAAATAAGTGGGTTTTGAATGCTCAGCCCTAAATGGGACATTCAATTTCACCCCCTCCAAGGCTCAGGGAACATCACTGAAGAGGAGGTAGGAAGAACAAACCCTGAAGGATGGGGCGGGAAGGAGGCCTGTGAATTGCTGTCTTCTAGACACATCATGGATGTTCTATTCTTGAGCTCACACTCACAGCAGCTGTAATTAAGACTGGGCCTATGAACATCCTGTCATAGTGGGAGGGGCACATGGGGCCCTACCCCTCCTTGAGGATTTATAGGCAGTTAATAGTTGAGTGTGGGAGCCCATTTTCAGGTTCCTCATGGCTTTACCCAGCAGGTCTGCATATAGAGGATGATTGGACCACGGGCCTGAGTGCAGGTGTCTGAGATGGTCTGCAGTTGGCTGTGCTGGGGGGAGGTCTTTTGCTTCACCCCTTGGTGTTTCTATAAATACCTTAGGGCAGAGACAGTCAGGGCTCATTGGAATAGGTTCCAGGCCCTCTCCAGGCTATCCTTTATTTTTTGTATTTTCTATCTGTTTATCTCCACACTCTAAATCTGTCTATCTAATATTCCTGCTACTCCCACTCAAGAAAACTCTGGGGAACCATGCAGTTGGTGGGTCAATGCCCTGCAGTTGAGAATGGTGAGAGAAACATTTTCTTCAGTGGTGTAGCTGCTGGTAAGGTGCCCATGTTCTTTTGAATAACCCCTCACCCATGCTCCTTTAAGCAACTCTCCTTCAACTCACTGGATCAAATACACACACAAAATAGACATAAAAGCAGAAGAGGGACTAGTTGTGAAGAGGAAGTGAATCAGTGGGAAAGGAATAAAAGAGAGGGGAATGATTTGGTGAATATGACTGAAATTCTTGATATACTTCTATGAAAATGTCATGGTGAAACCTATTATAATGTATAGTTACTATATGCTAATAAAAACATTAAAGAAAAAAATGGGGGTTCTTGGACCTGACTGCAGACCCACTGATCAGAAACAGTTGTGGGAGGGACCAGGAACCTGTGTTCAAACAAAGCCTGATATATGCCTAGGTGTAAGAATTGCTGTTAAGCTAGGCTTGGAAGCATGAGAAAAAGAGAGATGAGGATGTGGCCATCTCCACTCAAGGTTCTGAAAAAGTGTTCCTCTGAATGTCACCGGATAACCTTATAGTGTTGCTGGGATTAAATGTTGTCCATCTAACCCAAGCGGGAAAAATGCCTGTTGTGAGATTAACTACAATGGAGGGAGGAAAAGGTGATCTCTTTCTTATTTACAACCAGTTCAATATAATTCAACAATGGTCACCTTAAAAAAATTACTGGAGGCTGGGTATCATAGAGCCCAGGCTGGCCTTGAAGCTGATGTTTAACTCCAAATGACCTTGAACTCCTGCTCTTCCTCCATGAGTGCTGGCACTACAGGTATGCACCACCATGTACTTGGAATAAAAAAATACCAATAATTTGCATATGTCCTTGAATGTTTCTTTTCTTGTAGATAATCTTGAATTGCCTTGTCATCTGTTTCTCCCCACTTCTCATTCCCTCCTTCCTCCCAGAACCAGCCTCCACTTTGCAAAAGGCACAAAGCCAGTTCTAGTCTTTCCCATTCTCCTCCCATTCACCACAGAGCATTACATCAAAAAAGGCTTTTGTCTTCCTCCATGGATGGGTAGGTGTTTGTGGGCATATCTAAGGTGCTTAGTGATGTGAAGGGTGCTCATGGGTTGAATCGTGTCTCTTAAAAATATATAGTTAAGTCCTAATACCTGTTGCCTTAGTATGTGACCTTATTTGGGAGCTGAGTCATTGCAGATATAATTAGCTGAGACACATCAAGGTAGAAGTAGCGTGTATCCTTAATGTAATATGAATGGTGTCCCTAGAAGAGAAGAGGGCACAGAAACAGTGACACATAGGAAGGAGCCATGAAATACCAGAGGAACCCATCCATTGTGATCTAAGGAATGCCAAGGGTTGCTGGTGATGATGAGAAGCTAGAAGAAGCAAAGAAAATCCTTTTCTAGAGCCATCAGAGGGAGCAAAGCCTTGTGAGCGTCTTGATTTTAGAGTCGCAGCCTTCAGCTCTGTGAGAGAATGAACAACAGTTGTATTGAGCTCAGTTTGTGAATTCAAACAGAAGGCAGATGCAAAGAGAACTGAACTCAGCCCAGCCTGTTTGCAAGCTTACCAAGAGACCTGGACTAGGTCAGCAAAGTTATTATTTCAGAAACATTAGCAAATTTGGTAGTCCAATTAACTGCATTTTCTGAATTGAGACTTAACTGGTTTACTCCCTCAGTACTTAGCATTACACACTTTAAACTTCTGGTTTGTGTGTTCCATTTCATTAGCCACAAAGTTAGGCAGGTATCTTCTGGTACAGACTCTGTTGTTAATATACCTTCAAAGCATTCTTTTCTTTGTTTTCAGCTAAAACTTTATGGTGTAAATTGAGCATGCCCAGTAGCATTTCTGCCCATCACTTTAATGTCCATGACCTTGGACTGAAGTTGCTTAGGAATAGGCCAACCCTCTATGAATATGTATAGGCTCCCTGAGTAAAAACTCCTGTGCCTCCCTTGTTCAAGGAGGGAATTGCTTTGAAATGACTCCCCTGTTCTCCTTGCCTGCTCCAGGTAATAAATCATTCTCCACATGTTTACATATTGGCTATGCTTATTCTGACTTTGTTTTCAACAAGGTGCAGAATCCATTGCATTCTGTGCCAATTCTAGCATATGTCCTGTAAAAGCTAAAATAGTTATTACCTGGCCTTTAAAAGTGTGGTGGCTCCAGGTCTAGGTGCTTTAATTGAATACATCTTACAGTTCCTTGTATGGCATGTGCAAATGAAGAGAAAAGATTCTGAGAAGGGCATAATGTAGCACATCTATAATCCCAGCACTTGGGAGATAGAAGCAGGAGGATCAGAATATTGAGGTCATCCTCTGCTACATACCAAGTTCAAGGCCAGCCTGGGCTATATGAGACCTTGTCTCAACAAAACAACCAACCTACCAACCAACCAACCAAAACAAACAAACAAAAAACTCAAACCAAGACAATGACAACAGAATACCAAAATCACCAAAAACAAAATACTGAAAAACAAAACCAAAAACCAAATAGTTAAAAAGAAACCCCAGGCCAGATTGGTTGTGGTGGCACATTGCTATAATCCTGTACTTGTGAGGTTGAGGCAGGAGGATTAAGAGTTCAAAGTCATCCATGGTTATATAGCAAGTTTGAGGTCAGCCTAGGATATGTGATACCCTGTCTCAAATAAAATAAGATAAAATAAAATACATTTAGAATAGCCATTATGAAGCTGTGGAGCTTCACGGTGCATCTTACAGTTTCATTATTGAATACACACACACACACACACACACACACACACACACACACACACACACCATTAAAAACCAGAAAAATCCATGATAGAGTTAAAACTAGAAAAACTATTACCTCGTCCTCTTTCATGACTTGTGTCCATTACCTACGTTCTAACTGTCTAGAAGTTCACTGAAGCTCACTGAGATGTATAGACTTTGGGTTTGGTTAATTTTGATGCATGATGTTTTTTATTTGCAAGCTCTTTATAATAAATCTTAGAAAATAAAATAGAAAAAAAACCAAACCTCTCCAAACTTAAACCATTAGCTTCACCTTCTTTATTTTTAATGATTTATTTATCTGTTCTTTGAGAATTCTATACCCATTAGTTTCACTCTTGAGAATGGGCAGGAAGGGTGATGTTCTGTACTAGAATGAGAATTCCCCCAGGGAGAAAAGGCAGAAGGTGAGGTTGCTTTATTATTAATTTATTTGACAAGTCCTCACTGGGTGTGTTCTCTGGGAAAGGTGCTCCTGAGACTGCAGGAAGCAAAGATGAATAAAGCATGATCCTTCCTCTCAGGGATGCCTGTCCCACAAGGGAGTCAGACATGTTAAATAATTACCATTCAAAGAGAGGAATGCTGTAAAAAAGGAGAGATGCTGCTTTGTGGGTGGGAGCAGCTGCAGCAGAAAATGTGTGAGGGTACCCAAGGCCTTTCTGGAAAAATCATGCCCTGTCACCAAGCAAGAATGTTGACAGAGAGGAGTCATGCTGAAATAAGAATCACCAGCAAGATGTTTTCTTCTTTTTGCATGCATGAGGATGTTGGAGGAACATTTGTCTAATTCAAAGTCCAAACATGATGTCTAGGCTCAGCAGTATTACTCTAGCTGATCCTTTTCTCCCTCATTGCTCTGAATTTATACACCCATATTTCTTTTCTAAAGATTCTGATCTACTCAAGCTTTTGTCTTGATAGTTTGAGACTTCTAGAAAGTAAGGCCCACATCTTCCTGTTGTAGGCATTCTTTCAGAAGCAAGACTTGGCTTTCCTCTTAGTTTCTGGAAGCTTTGCCACAGAGCAGAAGCATACTGTATGGTCTAAAAAAGTGTATACAAAATTGAAGAGATCTTTCATGCACTCATGGGAAAGGAATTGAAAAACCACCAGCCTTACCCACAGTATGCTGAGATTATTTATTTATTTGTTTGTTTGTTTGTTTTAGACCACTTCAAATCCCTTGTTTTGGAGGGTGCACTGAGATTTCGTTTTTCTTTTTAGAGAATTTATCTTAATTTTTAAAAATTATGCACATGTGTCTGTCTGTGTGTAGATATGTGCCCATGAGGTACCCTTAAGAGGCCAGAGATACTAGGTCCCCTGGCACTGGAGTTATATAGGTGGCCATGAGCCATCTGACATGGGTGCTGGGAATCTTTCCAGCCCCTATACTGAGGTGTCTTTAGTGTTGCTAACCCTAACACAACGCAGTGGTGTATGACAAGGATGGTCAATACACAAAGTAGAAAAGAGATTCATCTTACAGTTCCATGGTGGCTTCGGTTTCTTTGCAGAGGTGACTCCCCAGATCTTCTACTCTGCTTTGGGGCACAAAGGCTTACCTGCCAGATTCACTGGTGGTACTTCCTGCCCTCTGGTTCCTGATTGAGCTTAGCCAAAGGGAGGTAAGTGCTGATGCCAGAAGACTGTCAGCCTCCAGCTTTTCCAGTGAGGCTGCTCTAAGCTGCACAGTGCATTTCATTGTGCTCTGAGCCTTCCCAGTCTGCAGGTTCCAGTAACTTCCTCCCCCTTGGCCTGTCACTTCCCTGTTGCTATTACCTACTCCTTGCAATTTCCCTGTGGCCTCCCCTATTTTTCTCAATAGTTCCTTTATTAAATTCATTGCATATTATTCTTGCTGATTGTGATTCAGTGTAGTCCTGCAAGCTCATTTTACAAGTCAAAAATATTAAATGCATAGAGCAAATTGCTATTAAACTAACCACGAGGCGAATCCCTTTGTAAACAAAAAAAGCATCTTTTCTTCTTACTTTCTAAAATCTAGGTGTTTATTCACTGAGTTTATATCAAATGCTGCTGTTTTCCCATGCTGTTTCAAATTCAGGACTTTCCGATCTATTTAAAATATATCCCATTCTTCTTTCTCATGAGGCAGCCACAAATATTTGAAGCCATCTACTATTCTGTCCCCCAAGGTCTGTCTTCATCATTGTCAGCCATTCTCTTCCCACTAAGTCCAACAAATACTCCTTCTGGGGCAGAATATTACATTCGTTCACCATCCTGATTTATCTTCTCTGATTAGCCTTGCTGAGAGGCATCTAGATTGCCTGACCTACGTGCAATCCACATGAGAATTATAGGCAAGCCCCCAAATTAAAAAAAAAAAAAAACAGCTGTGGGAAAAAGCAATGCTGAGTTTATTAGCGTCTATGGACTACCGAGGTATAATCAAATTCTCTTTGAAGTGGTGTCATGTCAGAAGTCCCATGGAAGAAGCATGCATTTGCACTGTGACATGAAAGTCACCAGCCATGGTCTGACTAGGGCAGAAAGGCTTCAGTCCCACCACTCCTGCTCTCACTGTGTATGGCACACTTTTTAGAACTGTGGTCACTGTGCCCTGCCCCTAGCCAACTATTCACTATTGAATTATGCTTGTCTTCCAGTCAATCAAAACTCTGATTTTTGTAGGGCTGTTAAACTAGTTTGTCCTATTCTGTATGTGTGTAACCACTGGGTTTTTCTTGCACAAGATACTCCACACCATTCATCTCTGGTTCACTGCTTTTTGGCTGGGAAACCTCACCTTGAACCTTGTTGCTGTGATTAAAAGATAGTAATCAAAAGCAACTAGGGGAGGAAAGGGTTTATTTGGCTTACACGTTAACTTTGCAGTCCACCGCTGAGGGAAGTCAGGGCAGGCACTCAAGTGGGAGCTGTGGCGGGAACCACAGAGGAATGCTGCTTGCTGGCTTGCCCTTCATGGCTTGCTCAGTTTGCTTTTCTTGTATAACACAGGACCACCTGCCTAGTGGTGGTACCACCCACAGTGGGCTGGGTCTTTCTACAGCAAGCATTAGTTAAGAAAATGCCCCACAGATATGCCTACAGGTCAATCTGATAGAAGCATTCTTTTCAGTTGGAATTCCCTGTTCCTAGATGACTCTACCTTGTGTCAAGCTGACGAAGAACTAACCAGCCCAAACCTCATGTTAAAATGAAAACTAAGCAAATATAATTAAGAAACCCTCCACAAAGTAGATTATATTTCATAAAAGCATTTTGATGAGACTATTCCAGGTTATCGGTTCTATATGGTCATTTAGACCACTTCCTCCCAGGGAATTATCTTCATCTGCATCCTTGATTCTGGGCCACTGGCAAATTTGCACCAGTTTTGGCCAGTGTGGAAAAAGAAACAGAATACAAAAGAGTCACTGAGATATCTTGTAAGTTCAAAGTAAAATTTATCATGTGTGTCAACATTTAGTGGGTGAGAATTCAGTCACATGATTATTTGTACCTGCAAAGGAGGCTGGGAAATATAGTTGAACATGCATGTCCTAGCTACAGCTTCATTTCTATGCAAGAAAGGAGGGGCATATTTTGGCAGTTAACTGTCGGTTTCCATTACTAACCTCACCCTTTTCTACTCTATCCTTTATTTACTGATTGACTAATTTGTTCACTTATGAGCCATTCATTGAGAACTTAGTGCAGTGGACTAAGATGGACTCTTCCAGTAGGAGGAATGCAAAATTAATGAGTAGTGATAATGCAATGAAATAACTGAAAATCTACTCGAAGCTTCTTTGGCTCTATAATAGATTATGACACCTTTGCGTGTTACTTAATTTACCCATTCCATCCATATTTGATGAGCTCAATATCAATTATCTCTTCTAAATCTATGATCAATATATTGAATAGTCGGAGATAAGAATAAAGCCTTTAGGAAGCCACCAGGACTTTTGCCTAGGTTTGCTTGATTTAGCAACGAGATCTTAGGAGGTAAGGATGTTCAGTCTCTAAAATTCAACTCAACTCACTCAGTCTGTCCCTAAGGAAATCTTTATGGGCTTTGTTAATGACTTGCCAATTTTCAGCTTCTTACTGGCTACCACACTCTTAGATATTCCACTTAGATGTCTCTGCCAGTAATGCAAATCAAATGGCCAGATGTTACTCATCCCAAGTGAATCTTTGACTCTTACAAACACCACTTCAGTCTTTCAGTCTTCATAAATAGTTCTTTCAATAACCTACTCTAGGACCTTGTTCTACAAATTGCTCATTAATAAATGGAGATGGAGTACTCTTTTACCCTCTTAAGAATGAGGACCCTCTGGCCTGTTTATGCTTTTAGCACCTCTCAAATCACGGTTCTTCGGACTTACTAAATCTAACCTCATGTTCGAGTTTTGCCAGGGTCTTGGGATAGATGAGTGATTCAAGATGAAGAACTTAAAAAATGTGTTACCTTCTTGTATTCCTTTCACCCTTCTTTATCTCCAGATTATATTTACTATATCACTACTACTATCATATTGTTGTTTGAGACAAGATGTAAGTAGCACAGGCTGACCTCAACTTGGCATGTAACCAAAGATGATCTTGAACTCCTGATCCCCTGATCCTCGTGCTTCCTTTTCCCAGGTGCTGGGGTTATGTGGGAGGCATGGAGGTCCTTGTGCTCATAGATAAGCACAAAGGAAACCAGGGAATGTTAAACACACATGCTCAGCCCTTCAAAGGAAGAGATACATAGCCTGTTGTCTGCCCAGAAGGGTGGAAGCTGATGTGATTAATATCCTGGTGTCCTGTGTGCTATCTGTGTGGCCGAGATCACACCGGGTCCTCCCTAGACCCTTATCATGAGCTTGTCAATCTATAGAACCTATCTTTATGGGAGATGTAACACATACTTTACAAAGAGTTTTGATGTAGTCATGTCATACTTAAGCTTTATTGTGTACATGGGATTAATTATCACTAGGAAAGTTTTCACCAAATTGTGCTGTGCTTAAATATGCCTAAAATAAACTACTTGGAGCCAGACTCCTGAAATTTGAACCAATGCCACCTACTGAGTTGTGTTGAACTGAACTACCTTCTTGCCTCTCATGGATTGTTACTTTGCTGACTGGTTGTCTCAGAGACACACACTTCTGCCCCAGGATTATAAGCAGGCTTTTGGTTTATTCTATTTTTTTTTCTTTTTAGATAGCATCTCACCATGTATCCTTGGATAGCCTGTTGGAACTTGCTATGTAGACCAGGCTGACCTCAAACCTATAGAAATCTACCTGCCTCTGCCCCCTTAGTGCTGGGATGAAAGGCATGTACTACCATGCCTGGAATTATTAACACTGTCTGATTTATTCTATCTAGTCCAAACATCACTCTTAATACAGAAGTGTAAGAAAATGGCTCTAGCGCTGGAGAGAAGGCTCAGCAGTTAACAGCACTGCCCGCTCTTCCAGAGGAACCAGGTTCAATTCCCAGCACCCACATGGCAGCTCACTGTCTGTAATTCCTGTTCCAGGAGATCCAACAACCCCACACAGACATACATGTAGGCAAAACACCAATGTACATAAAATACAAGTAAATAAATTATTAAAAAAAGAAAATGGTTCTGAGTTGCGTCCTCTATCATCTGTTCATGTGTCCTGCCTTGAGTAATATCACCCTGTTCTTTATTTCTTTCCTCCTTTCTCTTGTTATAAACAGGGTTTAAAATAGCTCAGGCTGGCCGGGCGGTGGTGGCGCACACCTTTAATCCCAGCACTTGGGAGGCAGAGGCAGGCGGATCTTTGTGAGTTCGAGGCCAGCCTGGTCTACAGAGTGAGATCCAGGAAAGGTGCAAAGCTACACAGAGAAACCCTGTCTCGAAACGCCCCCCCCCAAAAAAAAATTAGCTCAGGCTGACCTTAAACTCTCTTTGTAGATGAAGATGACCTTGAACTCTCGGTCCTCCTTTCTCCACCTTTCCAGTGCCTGGATTACAGGCATGCACTGCCATACCTCTCTCTCTCTTTCTCTCTCATTTTTAAATTGAAAATAATGTTTTCAAAATATATTTTGATCAGAGTTTCCCCTCTCTCATCTCCTTGCAGATCCTCCCCACCTGCCCACCCATTGAACTCTTTAGAAAACCAATCGCAAAAAACCCAGACAAAGCAGAATAAAACAAAACAAACAAACAAAAGCCTGAGACACAGACACAGACACAGACACAGACACAGACACACACACACACACACACACACACACACACACACACACACACACACACACCACATGGTGTTGCTTTTGCTTGTTTCTGAAGGGCCCGCCACCCAGCTCTCAAATAAATCACACACAGAGGTTTATTCTTAATTATAAATGCTCGGCCTTAGTTTGGCTTATTTGTAGCCAGCTTTTCTCAACTTATCCCATCTACCTTTGGCCTCTGGACTTTTCCTTTTCTATTCCTGTATACCTTTCTTTGTTTCTTTACTCCGTGGCTTGCTATATAGCTGGGTGACTGGCTCCTGGAATCCTTCTCCTTCTCTGGCTACTACTTCTTCCCAGATTTTTCCTTCTATATAGTCTCTCTGCCTGCCAGTCCCACCTATTCTTTCTCCTGCCTTGCTATTGGCCATTCAGCTCTTTATTGACCATCAGGTGTTTTGGACAGGCACAGTAACACAGCTTCACAGAGTTAAGCAAATGCAACATAAACAAAATTACACATCTTAAAATAATATTCTGTAACATACACACACCATAAAAACACAAAATCATAAATCATAACATACAAGCAAAAGACCAATAATGTAAAAAAATGCCCAAACAAAGCAATATGAGACAAAAAAAAAAACTCTGAAAATATCATGGAGCTCTTTTTGTGTTGGCCATCTACTGCTGGGCGTAGGGCCTGCCCTTAAGTTTGGTTTGTATAGCCATTGAAGAAAACTAATTTTTCCTTTGTGAGCTGTTGCCAATTGGAAATAGCTTCTTGGTTAGAGATGGGAGCCTGAATCTTCTTCTGACCGCTTTCAGCTCTGGGACCTTGTCTGCCTTGGACTTCTTCAGGCCTTGTACATACTGACACAGTCTCTGTGAGTTCATGCATGTGTTAGTCCTCTTCTATTAGATTTATAAACTATGGGAGCATTTTTCTGTTTTGTTCTGTCTTAAGGAGCTTTCTTAGTTTGATGCTGCCTCCCTGACCCATTGGGATCTCCTTATCCTCTCCAGCTTACCTACCTTCCCATATGAACAATGCTCAAGCATATTTTGTCACTCTACTCAGTAATTTATTCTTTTATTCCCTTTCACACCTTGAAGTGGTCCAATCTGGGTTTATATTTTGGCCAATGTCCCCCAGTTCCTTGCCTTCTTCTCTGGATAAATCTCTGAGAATCAGGCTTGAGCCATATAATATTCCTAAATATATATAATAATTAGATATAATATATTATCTATGTTTAATATATATTCCTAAACATACAAATACAGTGTGCTCAATCCATATAATGTTACTTTTATGTATATGATTTGCCTTTATGGAGCTTCTAATTTAACCAGGATAAGCAAACTTACATGAGAAATGATTAGAAATATTAGGATACAGTTAATAACCATGGATTGAAAACATAGATCTATTTGGTGGCAGAGAAAGTTATGTAATGTTAAACTCTTTATATACAATAATTCTCTTTGCATAAAATTATCCCTTAAGCAGTATCATTTTACTTTTGGGGTGTGTGTGTGTGTGTGTGTGTGTGTGTGTGTGTGTGTGTGTGTGTATGTTAAACATATGGGTATGTATATGTGATTGCATGTATGTATGTGTAAGTTAGAAATTTTTTTCTTTGCTCTTCACCTTCTTCATTGAGGCACACTGTCTCATGATGGGTCTAGCTAGTCAAGTTGCCTGGGGGGATGCCTTGCTTCTACTTCCCAAGTTTGAGTTCTAGTACTGTGATTACAGACCAGCCACTATGCCGACCTAGGTCCTCATACTTGTCCTGCAAGAGCTTCCCACACTGAGCCATTTTCCCAGCCCCAGCCATAACACGTTAATGAATAGTTAATTGCTCAATTGATTATATCTTTCAATTTTTGTTTTATTTTGTTTTGTTTTCCAAGACAAGGTTTCTCTGTGTAGCCCTGGCTGTCCTGGAACTCACTCTGTAAACAGGCTGGTTTCAAACTCCCAGAAATCTGCCTGCCTCTGCCTTCCTAGTGCTGGGATTAAAGGTGTGTGTCACTACCACCAGGCTCAGCTTTTATTTTTTGTTTGTTTTTTTTCATCTTAGAAGAGAGTTAAATGGAAGTGAAGATATGGGTTAGACCTTGTACAGTATAGGTTGGGCTGTAGCTCAGTGGTAGAGGACTTGTATTCATGAGTCTCTAGGTTCAGTTCTTTATGATGTCACAACAAGCAAAACACATTTGTAATGTATTTTTATCTATTAGTGAAGATTGTCTTGGTGAAAGCAGCTCTTCTGGAAGCATCTGAGAATGCGGCCTTGGGCTTCCTTATTTGAGGCATTAACTCATCTTGCAGTGGTTAAAGAGACAGGGAGAGCTCACAGGTTCGATCTGAATACTTGTCTGGAACAGAGGATGGTTCTTAAAAGCTATGTTGTATGAAATGTCAAAAAGTTTAGGTGGAACTCAGAACGGTTCCAAGATAATTGGACAAGAAGCTCCCATGATTTGCCCATGATCCTTTGTGAAAGAGACCTGATCTATTGTGGGCTTCTGTTATTTAGTTCTTCTTATGTTTACATCAGAGGCAGTAGCCTAACAGTCCATTCTCGGATGCTCCTGGATGTATGTCCCAAGTTGGGCTATCTTTCCTTCACGACTTTCTTTATAGGGGTCCTCACTGAGATCTCAGTTTCTTATTTTACATCTCTAGGTAAAGTTGGGGGAAAGTCACCAGTCTCTCTATCCACAATTTCCAAGTTTTATATTCCCAATTGATTTCTCTTTCGTTTGTTAAGAAATTATATTTTTTAGTAAGTGTGTAACATACTGGGCTTTATCATGACATTTTCATATATGTATCATTATACCTCGATTTTTTTGTGTGTCATCATTTTTTCATGATTCCCCCTCCATCTTTTCTATGAGTATTCTGTTTATATTCTTTTATTTTTTTCTTTTAAGAAATGATTTATTTGTTTGTTTATCGGTGCATGCACTATGGTGTGCATGTGGAGGTTAGGGGACAACTTGTTGGAGTTCCCTTTTTCTCTGTGTGCACCACATGGTTCAAACTCCTATCACTGGGCTTGCTTTTACCTACTGAGCCATCTTAGAAGTCCTGTTCACAGTCTTTTAAATGCCCTATGTGAAGGGCTAGTAAACTCACTGTAAAGACAATCAATATTTGAGGATTTGTGAGCCGTTATGTCTCTGTTATAGCTACTCTACTGTATTAGTCAAGGTTGTCTAGAGTAACAGGATTTATAGAATGAATCTCTTTATATATATACAGGATATTTATTAGAATGACTTACAGGCTAAGGGCCTGCTAATCCACAATGGCTGGCTGTGAATGGAAGGTCCAAGCATTAAGTAGTTGCTGGATGTCTCAGCTGGTCTTCAGTATATGATGGAATCCTGAAGAAGTAGGCTCTAATGCCAGTGAAGGAATGGACTTGCTAGCAAGGTGAGAGCAAGCAGGCAAAGAGCAAAAGCTTCCTTCTTTCATGTCTTTATATAGGCTTCCAGCAGAAGGCATGGCCCAGATTAAAGGTGGGTTTTCTCAGTTCAAAATATCTGGATTAAAGATGTGTCTTCCCAACTCAAGATCTGGATTAAAGGTGTGTTCCTACCTCAGAGATCCACATTAGAAGTAGATATTTCTACTTCAAATTAAGCAAAAGCCCTCACAGGTGTGCCTTCTATTTTGGGGTTTTAGTTAATTCCAGATGTAGTCAAGTTGACAACCAAGAATAGCTATTACATTTACTCTGCCATTTTAGACAGAAAGCAGCCATAAATAATGAGTATGTCTGTTTTCCAATAAATCTATAAGAGGAACTGATAGACCAGATTTTGCCCATGGGTCAAAGTTTGTCAGTCTTAATTGCATACTATTTTGTTTTTTCTTATTTCTGAGATCCTGTTTTCTAATTTTATATCTTTATTAAAGCTGGTTGAAAATGATCAATCTCTTTATCCATAATTTCTGAGGTTTGTATTGTCTGTTGATTTTTTTATTAAGAAAACAATTTTTAGTACTCATAATGAATTTTATTATAACATTTTCATACATGTATACTATTGCCCTTTGCTCATGTAAGCCCCCTGTAGTGCTCTCTTGTCCCCATTTTCCTTTCTTGCTGTTCCTTTTCCTCCCTCCAAATAGTCTCTCTATGTCCTAGTTTTATTTCTGTCACTGTAATAAAGTATATTGACAAAAAGCAACACAAGAGAGGAAAAGTTTGTCTTATAATTCCAGGTCACAGTTCAGTGGTGGAAGTTAAGGCAGGAACTCAAGGCAAGAACTTAAAGGCAGGCCTGCGTGCTATTTTACACAGCATTATTTCTGATCATTAAACTCACTTTACAACCAAAGAAGTGTGACAGGAACTACAGAGGATTCACCTTGCTGGCTGGTAGATGAGCTTATCATAGCCAGCTTTCTTATTAGTTTAGGCCAACTGCCTAGGGAATGATGCCACCCACAGTGGGCTGGGCCCTCCTACATCAGTTAACAATGAAGACAATCCACCACAGACATAACCATAAGCTAATCTGATTTAAGGAATTCCTTAATGAGATTCTCTTCCCAGATAATTCTAGATTGTATCAAATTGACAGTTAATGTTAACCAGGATAATATTAAAAAATCTAGATCAGCATATAAGAGAAAATGTGTTTTTTCCATATTTTCCATTACCCTCTCTTGTTCCCATGTCTACCTGACTTGGAACCTACCTATCTTCCACCTAGCTCCTTTTCTACACTTATTTCAATATAGATTCCACATATGAAAGAAAAATATACAATATTTATTTTTCTGAGTTTGGCTTCTTTCTTATAATATGATGGTTTCCAGTTCCATCTATTTTCTTTATGGCTGAAAAAAATTACATTGCCAGTTGATTCCCAATGAGGCTGCTCTATCCAACATCTGTTGAATACATTCCAGAAAGCCTTCTGTGGGCTGTTGTTTCCTACACAGCTTCCTGTGGATTTCTTTGTTTGATGGTTCTGACCCATGGTTGGATGCCACTCACTTCTTTCTCCCATCTTCTGTTGAATTGCAGAGGAGTGAGTTTGATCCTGTTCATTCTCTGCTGGAAAGAGTAATTTACAAATGGCAGACTGAGTCAATGACACATTCCTCCAGTGGGAGAAGCTAGGAAGCCTCTACACTTCCTGCCACATCATCTTCCTCTCCCATCCTTCATGAATTCTGAAAATGAAATAATTAAATAATTTCCCACCTGTATTCCAATGTGTCTTCAGGGGATAAAAGAGTGAATTAAATGTTTCCTAATGGAATATTGTATGCTCCAACTTGGAAAATGAATGATCATTAAGTAACTGAGCAAAGACATATTCACTAAATATCTCATTGATACTGAAATGTGAATAACTAACTTAAACATTTTAATTCCGTATATCTGCTGCTAGAACTAACATGTCTGTCCTGGGGAAAGACTGTGCCTGAATCTTGTTTCTTTATGACTTCTTTCATCATGGTTGGTATTCTCTAGGGCTTAGTTTGAATCTTTTCCTTCCTTTAGTGCAGGGGTTGGCACTCTATTGTCTTTGGATGAAATTTAGCCTATCACTTGTTTTGATTAAGTTTTATTGGAACAGTTATTACCATTAATCTGCATGTTGTCTATGGCTTGTTTCTCATTGCAGTAATAGAGTGGAGCAGTTTCATTGGAGACAGTATGGTCCATAAAGCCTAAAATATTTACTGTCAGGCTCTTCAGTGATGTTCATTGACTGCTGCTCTGGGAACTGTCCATTGCTATTGTCATGAAGTCCATAGAAAAGTGATTAGTGAGGTATCTTTCATTTTTTTTCTCTGAAACTTTGACTATATTTAACATGAATGGAATATCACAATATGGGCCATCTACCTTTCAAGTACCTAGCAGCCTCAAGTGACCAGTGGTTCCTGTATTGTGGAGTATGGTCTAGATAACATTGTGCTGAGTTTTATTTGTGAATTTCCTGGGAGCACATTCATATAGTCTACAGCTTGCATTTTTAACAGTATTACATTGTGAAAGTTGTCCAAGTTTACGTGTCTAACTCCAGGTCATTAATTTTCACTGAATGAATATTCATAGTGATTTATTCTTTCTTCTGTCAATGGGCAATTAGGTTTTTCCCAAAAATGTGTGATTACAACAAATATAAACAAGAGCATTTAAAAATCTTTCTTCTGGAGCTTCAGAGATGGCTCAGTGGTTGAGAGCACTTGCTGCTCTTCCAGAGGACACGCATTCAGTTCCCAGTCACCATGTTGGGCTGCTCACAACTGCCTGTAAGTCCAGCTCCTGGAGGATCTCAAGATCTTGATCTCCCTGGGCACAAGCATGTATACATACCTACACAGAGATACAAATATACATATAATTTAAAGTAATAAATTAAAAAAAAATCTAGTCTAGAGAGATGGCTTGGCAGTTAAAGAGCACTGGCCACCCTTCCAGAGGAGCTGGGTTTGATTCCTAGCACCCACATAGCAGCTCACAACAGTGTGTAACTCCAGGACCAGGGGATCCAGTGCTCTCTCTCTCTTGGCTTCTGCAGGTACTACATGCATATGTTTCACAGACATACATACAGGGTAAGTACTCATACACAGAAAGTAAAAGTAAAGGGAAAATATTAAAAAATAAATTTTTTTTTCTGGTAGACAAGACCAAGAGCTTTTCTGGACCTTATAAGCTATATGCCTCAGAGTGAAGCTAATCAGAGATACTGTCTTAAGTCAGTGTTGTATAGATGTGAAGAGACACTATGACCACAGCAACTCTTATAAAAGAAAACATTTAGTTGGAGTTGGCTTATAGTTTAGTCCATTATCATCATGGCAGAGAGCATGGTGGCACATAGGCAGACATGGTGCTGGAGAGGTAGGTGAGAGTTCTACATCTGGATCTGCAGGTAGCAGGAAGAGAATCCCGCACTGGCTATGGCTTGAGTATCTGAGACCTCTAAGCTTGCCCCTTGTTGTGGAATATTATCTTAAGATGTGTTACATTCATTTATGCTGTGGAATATTTGTTTAATGATGCAAAGATGTGTTGCATTCTTTTATGCTACATTTGTTTAACTCCATGAAGCTGTGTTACTTTGCATTTCTAAAATGCCTGAATGATCTAATAAAGAGCTGAATGGTCAATAGCTAGGTAGGAGAGAGGGATGGGCAGGGCTGCCAGACAGAGAGAATAAATAAGAGAAGAAGAGAGAAGAGGGAGGAGGTAGAAAAGGAGAAAGAGAGAAGGATGCCAGGGGCCAGCCACCTAGCTACCCAGCCAGGCATGGAGTAGGAAGGAAAGAAAGACATATAGAATAGAGAAAGGTAAAAGCCTAGAGGCAAAAAGTAGATGGGATAATTTAAGTTAAGAAAAGCTGGCTAGAAACAATCCAAGCTAAGCCTGGGCATTCATAAGGAAGAATAAGTCTCCATGTAGTTATTTGGGAGCTAGGTAGTAGGACCCCAAAGTGGGGAAAAACAGCTCCCAGTGACATGCTTTCTTCAATAAGGCCACACCTACTCCAAGAAGGCCACACCTTCAAATAGTACCACTTCCTATGTCCCTTATGTGGGCCATTTTTTTCCAAATCATCACAGATACTCAGTTCCAGTTTTGTGATTAAGGTCAAAATGTAAATTACTGGTTCTAACTTACATTCTTATCTTTTAGGTATAAAAATCAGCTTGAGTTTTATGGTAATAATTTTTCTTTTTTAAATGTATGTATGTCTTTGTGGGTATGTGTGGGGTATGCATATGGTATATGTACACATGTGTGAGCACACTTGTACATACATATGGAGGTCAGTGGAAGACACTTGTGGTTTCCTTTATTGCTCTCTACCTTATTTTTTGAGACAAGGTCTCTTACTGAACCTGTCACATGCCATTTTGGCTAGGCTGGCTAGCCAGGACGCTCCTAATATCTGCCTGTCTCTGCCCCCAACAGTGGGGTTATAGGTATGCATGACCATGCATTCACTCTTAACCAATGGAGCTGTCTCCTCATTTCAAGGTACTTAAAAGAAAACATTTTAAACACACATGCCTCCTAAACAAAATATTATTTTGCTTATCTATTATTATTTTATGTGAGCATTTTGCCTGAATGTATTTATAATGTTTGTACCTAAAAGAGCTGAGAAACCTGGGATGACTTGGGAAGGGATGGAGATAAGTGTATGGCAAATGAATATTCATGTGGGATATTCTGGACTAATGAATGGGCAAAGCTAATTGTAGGTAATGAATAGGAGTGGGAAGATGCTCAGGGCTACCAAGGCTTTCAGTAAAATATAAGACCTAAGTAAAGTAGACATCCATGAGGGAAAAACTCTCCATACACTAAAAATTCCACCATATCAATAAAAATTTTAAAAAAGTTAAAAAGAATCAATAGAAGAAAGCACAAGTGATGTCCTTTATAAGATTTGAGTAATAAATGCCTTTCTAAGGACTACAAATCTAGAAGCCACTTAAAGAGATATTAAGTTACATATTAATATTAGATTACATATTAAGATTAGATTGCATAATAGATAGTATCATAAATCTCCAAACTTGTTTTGCTATTGTTCTTTTAAAAATGTTTTATTTATACTTGTAATTAATGTGTGTGTGTGTGTGTGTGTGTGTGTATGCGCTCATGCATGCCTACTTGTTTGTATGTGCACCATGTGTACACAGGTGCCTGCTGAGGCCAGAAAAGGGCATCAGAATCCCATGACTGGAGTTACAGGCAGTTGTGAGCTGCCCAGTGTGGTGCTGGAACTGAAAACTGGTCCTCTGCAAGAGCAGCAAGTATTCTTAATGGCTGAGCTATCTCTCCAATCCTGTGCTTTTCCTTCCTTCCTTCCTTCCTTCCTTCCTTCCTTCCTTCCTTCCTTCCTTCCTTCCTTCCTTCCTTCCTTCCTTCCCTTCTTCTTTCCCTTCCTTCCTCCCTCCCTCTCTCCCTCCTCCTCCTCCTTCTTCTCTCTCTCTCTCTTCTTATTTTCCTTTTTTTCTGAAACAAGGTCTTGCTTTGTAGCTTAGGCTGGCTCTGAACACACTATATAGCTAAGGCTTAGCTTGAACGCATGGCAATTCTCCTGCTTCAGTTGCCCAAATGCTGAGGTTATAGATATGTACCATCATTCCCTGCCTTCCCAAACTTTTGTATGGCTAGAAATCCAGTGAGAAAATACCTAGGTCAGATGAAAAAACTAGAAAAGGGTTTGTCATGTATATTGTAAGAACAAAACAAAAAAATAGACAGTACAGTAAAATGAATGTAGATAGGGCTTTAAGCATTTAAGATCATGACCAAGTTTACCAAATAATAACAGGCAAATTGAAATACATCAAAACAGTTTCTTACCCGTAGACAGACTAACATTTGACAGTTTGCCAGCATGGTCTGTGTACAAGGCACAGATGAAATGAGGACCATGAGACAGTGGTAAGTAGGTAGGCAAAACTCTATGTCTCATAGGAGTTTCATAACCTCCAATGAAACCATAGACACATTCACTCTTTGAACTCCTAGGAATTCTTCTTTTAGGAATCTATGGAAAAGATACATAGTCATGAAGAGACAGAAGGACAAGATTATTGATGGTAGTCAGACTTAAAGTAGCAAAAGTTTGAGAAGCATCCAAATGCACATGACACAGAGATCAGTTAAAACAATCTGTGGCCTGTTCATAGCATGGCATTTTAAAATTTATTATTATGTTTCTTTGATTTGTGTGTCGGGGGGGGGGGGGGATGTATTTGCCTCTGTGTGCACGGGGATGTCAGAGGACAGCATTGTGGAGTGGATTATCTCCTTCTACCTTTATGTGGGTTCCAGGGATCAAACTTAGGTTTCCAGTCTTGCAAGGTAAGTACCTTGCATACTGAGTAATCTCACCTGCCTCCACATCATGGAGTGGTATGTGCAATGAAAGTGGACTGAGAAAGATACTGAGTCAGAGTAGCCTCAGGCTGTTTGTTGTGACCAGACACAAGAGGCAGTATTGATGCCTTGTGCAGTGAAAGAGTGAGAGAGGAAGATGAGTGTAGATGTTTGGCTTCTATATGCAGAAAGAAATGTTGGAAAGATAATTGTAAAAATGTGTTAAAATGGTTGCCTCCCAGGAATGGGAAGTTGAAGGGAAAAGAATGGAAGGAAGAAGCGAGACTTTTCTGAGAAAGCTTTTTATATGTCTTATATATGTTGGTAACCTACAGAGTCAGAAACTAATATTCATTTGGAATGTTGGCAGATACCTAACTTGAAAATAAAGGGCAATGGATGCACTATAGCCAATTAGAAACATAGTCATACACAGCAAACATATATTTCAAGAGACTTTAGAACATGCCTTCTCAGCATACATTCTGTGAAGTTTAGCTGGAGAAGTTAAGGACTACTCCTGGAAGGAAGCAAACTGTTCCTTGGGGGATTGGAGTGAAAGAAGGTGGAGACTGCTAACATTTGGACAAGTCCAGCAGTGCCTACATGACATGTCTAAATAGTTAAAAGCTGCAAGTTAGACTACCAAACTAGTACAGAAAATATATCTTCTCTCCCATCTGGAACAAATGCATCTTTGTCAGGATTTTAAAGGCTGGTTTGATCCTCGATTCTTGGGTTCTCCATCTCTTGGACTTTAGGCAATATAGAGGCAACAAAACTGGCCTGTCCCTTAACCACATATAAATTAAGCTACACCGTGCTATGGGTCAATGGGCTGAATACCCATCCCCAGTTGACTCATTGAAGCACTAACTCCCAGTGTGGCTATATTTGGAGTAAGGAAATAATTAAGGTTAAATAAGATTGTAATGTTGGAGCCTATGGGATTTATGTCTTTATTTTCTTCCTATGAGATTAATTTTTTTAAGTGTGTGTGTGTGTGTGTGTGTGTGTGTGTGTGTGTGTGTGTGTGTGTGCACATGTGCTTGCACACACACATGTGAGTTCAGGTTGCTGCTGAGTCCAGAAGAGGATATCAGTTCCCCTGGGGGTAGAGTTACAGGTACAGTTCTGAGCTACCCAATGTGGGTGCTTGGAGCTGAACTCAGGTCATTTACAAGAGTAGTCCATGGTCCATGTTCTTAACAACTGAGCTGTCTCTCAAGCTCCCCCCACCTTTAAAATTACATTTATTTATTTATTTATTTATTTATTTATTTATTTATTTATTTATTTATTTGTGTCGGTATGTGTGTTTATGTTTATGTGTGAGGGTGGGGGGGAAGTTGCACATTATGGAGTGTGTGTGGACATCAGGAGAGCTGGTTTTGCTTTTTCACGGTGTGGAATCTAGGGCTCGAACTTAGGACTTTGGGTTTGGCAGCAAGGGCTTTTACCTGCTGAGCCACCTCACCAGCCCAGATGAATGTCTTTGTAAGAGGAGACACCAACACTCAGAGTTTTGTCGTTGTGTTTCCTTCCCAGTGTGAAAATACAACAAGAAACCAGCTGATGGACACACACTGGTTTACAGGTCAGTGAGATGTCACTTACAGCTGGCCTGCAATATGCTTTGTTTTCTCTGAAACCATTTTGTTGGAGGCTGTGTATGTGAGAACAAAAGAGTACTTCAGTTCTGGATGACCGAAAACAGAAGTGTCTCTGAAATGTTTTTGATGATGAACTCCAGCTTTTGTGGAGCAAAAGGCTGGGATAAATCAAGGAGATTTACAATGTTTTAAATAGGGAGGGTGTGCTGTTGAATAAGGATGTCAGTACTAACTAGAAGATGTGAACATTCTGTAGCCCTTTGAGAAGCTTGTTGCCCTCAGTTGAACTAGTGTTTACAAAGGCTGAAACAGTGAGCTTTTATGTGGGTTGAATGGAAAGCAAAATTATTATTGAAAAATTGGTGACAATCCTAGGATAAGACATATGCTATTATGTATCACGATGAAAGAAGAAAAGAACTCTTTCTATTTTGATCAAAAGACTCAGGGAACTAAGAAGAGGTTTAATCTAACTCCATACTTGGTGCATTTGATACACAAAATTGAATGTAAAAAGCTTCTTTTGGAGTCATTTTATAGTGATCCATTCAAACTCTAGAGACTAGAGACGTTGATGACCCCGGGAAATAAAAATGTGTAGGCCATTGTCTGTGAGGTTGTCTTCAGAGTTTGCTTCCTGAGTTGGTCCAAGATTTGGGTTTTGTTGATCCATTTCCTCTTCCATCCTGTCCCACCTGTGACCCATTACCAGCATTCAGAAGACATTATCTAGGATCAGAAGCAGAATATGTGGACAAGAGATGAAGTATTTAGTTCACTGTTGCATAATGTTCCATCACGTGATTATCATGATTTAGGTATCTCATCTTCCACTGAGGTGTTTGAATTGGTTTTCTTATTCCTCTATTTGTTGCTAACATGAATGCAATTCTATTTATATGATTATAAATTTCTCCTAGTGGACATGTGCAAGAGTTTTTGAGGTTGTATTTCTAAAACCAGAATAAAGTGATAGTACATTAGGCACATATTATTTTTCAGTAGATAATTCTGAAGACTGTTGTAAAGTGGATACTCAATAGAATGACAATTAATTCTGTTAATTTGCACATTATTTTCAATTTTCTCATGAATAACAATAGTTTTCTCCAATTCTTGGATCCTTTAATTTGTCTGCCTTAAAATTCAGTAGTGTGAGTCTTCCTATTTTGTTCTTTTTTTCCCAATTTGTCTAGTCAATGTCCTGTGCATTTCTTTAGAAATTTTAGAATCAGTTTATTAGCATCTATAAAAATCATTGATGCAATTTTTATTAATATTCTGTTGAATTTTAAGGTTGCAAAGTTTGGACAATCTTAACAATATTGAGTCTTCAATATGCTGTACATCGTATCCATTCTACTTGCATGTTGGCTAGGTTTCTGTTGGAGACAAAGAAACAAGTGAAAACAATCTTAGTGTCTTTTCCCTCAGCTTGCAGAGATGATGACTACATGTCACGTGTCTATCTGGGTCTGAAAATTCCGGGTTCCTTCTTGTTTAGGGCCTCTAAAGCCTCATGCTGAACTTTCTTCACCACTGCCTTCCCTAAACCCTTAGGCTGGCAGCTCGGAACTAAGAAAGGGCTAGATGTAAGGATTTATACCCGTACTGTATGCTGGCTTAGATGTCCTTTCCACAGACTTTGGAGATTCAATTAAAAGAATTTTGAGAGTCATGGGGAATCCTCTTAATACTAAGTTTACCTCAAACTATTGGTTTTGCTCTCTGCAGAAAATAACACCGAAAAACACACTATCAGTGAAGTAGGTGGTAAGAAATGTGCAGTGTCTGGCTGGATATGCTTTCTAAAAGGTACAAAGCATAGGAACGTGGAACTAAGTCTTGTTTGGATGTGTGATTAAATTCTGTGTAATCTGTCCCTGGGAACACACTGATCTACTCAGTGCAGCAGGCTATTTCCAAATTTTCAGACCAGGCTGAGGATGTAGCTCACTTGTAGATCTTTTGCCTACCTATCTCTTGTGTTAGTATGTCCCAAACCCTGGATTCAATGCCCAGGACATCAAAAAGTTGTTGAAACCCCAATGATTTAACCGATACTTTGTAATATGATGGGTTACAATGTAGAACTATCAACTTAATTTTACGTTTGTTTATTTGTTTTCAAGAGCGATGGCTAATCTTGGTTGTCAACTTGACACATCTGGGAAGAGGGAACCTCAATTGAAGAATTGCCTCCATCAGAGTGGCTGCTGGTACATTGTTTAAAAAACTTGGTAATTAGTATAGGAGGGCCCAGCCCACTGTGGGCAATACTATTCCTAGGAAGGTGAGTCTGGGCCATATGAGAGAGGTAGCTAGTTGAACATGAGCTTGAAAGCAAGCCAGTAAGCAACCTTCTTCCATTTCTTCTTCAAGTTCCTACTTTGGATTCTCTCAGTGATGGATTGTTTTAGATAAAATAAATGCTTTTTTTCCCTAGTTGCTTTTGGTCACAGTGATTTATCACAACAGAAAAGCTAAATAAGGTTATTGTTCTCTCTCTCTCTCCTCTCCGTGTGTGTGTGTGTGTGTGTGTGTGTGTGTGTGTGTGTGTGTGTGTGTGTGTGTGCGTGCGCGCGCGCGTTTGTGTACATGTGTGCATGCTTGTGCATGAGCATGCTATAATCCATGTGTGAAGGTCAGAAGATAACTTGCAGGAATCAGTTTTTATCTTTCACAATGTGGGTCTCAGGGATTGAACTTAGGTTATTAAGCTTTGTGGCAAGCACAGTTATTTGCTGGGTCATCTTTCTATACTCTGGAACTGTTTCTTAGAACTAAGTAAGAACAATATTTTTAAATTGTTAAGAATAGATCAGAAAGGTTCTACATAACCAATTACACTACAACTTGTGAAATTATAGAGAAAACAAAAAATGAGTAAGGGGTCAAATGTATTTGAGAAATCTTGTATCTGCCATTGTGCTAGTTATTGGGGATACACTGGTGAATGAGACAGTCAGCTTTCCTCTCCCCACAGAGCTTATCACTCTCAGGGAAGATGGATTAAGAACAAGTGTGAGAAATTTACAAAGGAAAAGCATGTGTGCTTTGTTGCGTAGCTCATGGAAAATCCTAAGTTTCCTTGTCTCCTTTAGCATTATGGAGACCAATTACCACCTAACTTAGCCCATTAATACATGTCTAGGTTTGAGTCATGATGACTACCTCATTGGGCTAAATGTGACTGACCTTTTGGTCTCTATAAAATCATGTAAGTGAAAAAGCTTTCTTTTATTATTTATTTATTTTTAATTTTGTTATTTGTGTGTGTGTGTGTGTGTGTGTGTGTGTGTGTGTGTGTGTGTGTGTGTGTGTATGTGTGTGTGTGTGTAGGCACAATTGTGTAACCACAGCATATTTGTGGAAGTGAGAGGACAACTTTTTGGAATTGATTCTCTCCTTTCACCTTTACAAGTTTCTAGGGATTGAACCCAGGCCACCAGGCTTATACAACAAGAGCCTTTACACACTGAGCCATTGCCCCAGCTCTATTTTTTTTTGTGTGTTATGATGTTCACGCACATGTATGTGTGTGTGTGTGTGTGTGTGTGTGTGTGTGTGTGTGTGTATGTGTGTATAAATGTTTGTGGGCACACATGAACCATATGGATGTATCAAAGGAGAACTTCAAATATTAGTCTTTGTTTCCACCTTATTTGAAACAGGGTCTCCAGTGTATTTGCCACTGTGTAGTCTAGGCTAGCTGGCATGAGATCCCAGGGATTCTCTTGTTCTTCACCTCCTATCTCATCAAGAAACACTGGATTCTATGAGCAAGGGGTATCAAGATCATGATGGGGAAACCTACAGAGACAACCAAACCAAACTAGTGGGAACTCATGAAATTTAGACCAACACCTGTGGAGCCTCCATGGAACTGGACCCTCTGCATAAGTGAGACAGTTGTATAGCTTGATCTGCTTAAGGGGCCCCCTGGCAGTAGGATCAGGATCCATCCCTGGTGTATGAGCTGGATTTTTGGAGCCCACTAGCTATGGTGGGATACCTTGCACAGCCTTGAGGTGTGGGGATGGGCTTGGACCTGACTCTACTGAATGTACCAGGCTCTGCTGACTACCCACGGGAGGCGTTACCCTTTGGACGAGGGAATTGGAGATGGGTTGGGCAGGGGAAGAATGGAGGGGTGTGAGGAGGGAAGAGGGGGATCTGTGCTTGGTATGTAAAATGAATAAAAAATTCCTGAATAAAAGAAAAAGAAACACTGGGATTACAGATGCATGCTACTACACTTAACTTACCGTTGGCCTTGGGAATTTGAACTCAGGTCCTTACACTTGTATAGCAGTGCTTTACCCACTAAATCATCTTCCCAGCATGGAAAGGGCTTTTTATCTGTGAAGCACACATGCCAATAGAGATGACATTCTTTCCTGTCAGAGTTACAACAGAGAATTGGTTCTGGGCTCTCAAGTTAATATCAAGGAATGTAGACTTCTTCTCACCCAAAGTTCCCTATGTGAATTCTATCTGCTATGGGATAGGAAGGAATTCTAAGCCTTTGGATATATGGATGCAGACCAAAATATCTCAGCCCTGGCTTTGTAGTCAGCTCCCCAAATGAGCCTTCTTAAAGCCATTCTGGTGCCAGTGACACCACTGACTAATTGAATCAGAACCTACCGGACTGGGCCCCAGGCAATAGCATTTTGCAAAATCTATCCACATGATTTTACTATGCCGCCAGAGGTAAGGAATCTGTGCCATGAATAATAAAGCCCTTCATCGCTGACCCATCTCTGGAGCTAGATGACTGATCGGGCTGCCAGATGGGGAAGGTTCATTTCTTTCTCACATATTTTAGACCCCATAACTACTTTAATCTGGAGCAAAACCAAGGCACTGGCTAAAATCATAAGCAACCATCACTTAGGCCAAAATTTGTGCCATTCACTTTTTCTTCTGATACTTTCTGCCTCTTAAGTGACAAAGTTATCTGAGTGGGTGTTGGTTGGAGCTGGCCTTTAGCAAGCCATTGTTTTCATTTTTATCTCACTTTTCCTCACTGTTTTCCCCATGGATTTGGGGTTTTGTTTACATGTTTATATGGCTGCTGGACAACAAATATACATCAGATAGAGGAATCTGTAGCTGGAGAGTTTTCTGTCCCTGTCCCGCCAAACCCCGGCAGTCCGACAGCCCACTTATAAAATAAACACACAGATGCTTATATTATTTAAACTGTTTGGTCTAATGGCTCAGGCTTCTTGCTAACTGTTCTTATATCTTAAATTAACCCATTTCTATAAATCTATACCTTGCCACGTGGCTCGTGGCTTACCGGCATCTTCACATGCTTCTTGTCATGGCGGCGCCTGGCAGTGTCTCCTCTCTCTGCCTTCCTGTTCTCTCAATTCTCCTCTGTTAGTCCCACCTATACTTCCTTTGATACATCCATATTGGCTACTGGCCAATCAGTGTTTTGTTTATTAGCAACACATTTGACATACAGAACATCCCACAGCAGGAATCTTATTTTATCTTCACGGAGGAAGGTTCTGTTCTAGCAACACTGGCAACCTCTTGTCTATGTAATAGTTTCTGATGATGTTAAGTACTGCCTGGGGAATTTTTTTTTTCTGGAACAATGTTCAATACAACAAATAGCTGGGCATCAGTTACTTGCATGTGTATTCAATGTCTTTGCAACAGCACCCCCAAGTAAGCAGTACTGGTGACATTTTCCAGATTAGGCCATGGCCTGTCTATGGTTGCACAGGTTAGGGAGGGAGGGCTAGTCTAGTTCAACAACTACATAAAACGCCATTTTCTTTAATACTAACAGCTGTGGTTTTTTTATCATAAGCTTCTGATTCTACTGGATAGTAGAAATACAATCTTATTTCCTGTGGCATTGCTATTTTCCCCTTTCCCCTAGGTTACATTTTATTCTTTTAGTGGAAGAGGGTGCTACATGATAGTGAAAGAACAGATGGAATGTGACCCTCTGTGTCACCAGATGTTCCTTCCAGTCTGCTGAGACATAACTGAGTCCTCTTAATCTTCTGTTATTGCTCCACAAAGGCTACTCCATTTCTGTTTCTGGGACTTTGCACAAATAAGTCATATTTTCTTACTTACATATTATCTGTTTAGGTCTCAAGGAGTCTTTAGGTTAAAAAACTGCTTACTGAAGTATAACTTGCATAAATGAAAATATGTATATCAACTATGCAGCTCAATAAACTTTGGTCAGTGTTTGCAAGTGCATAATTCACATCCATATGAAGATGTAGGACATTTCCTTCATTGTAGAAAATGCTTTCATGTGCCCTTCCAGTCACCTGCCCATCCTCACACACTCTTTTACTTTTTATTAATATATCAGGGTTGGGCTTTTCCACTATGACATGTAGGAATAAGTGTGTTGGGCTCTGTCAGTCACGAGCTGGGTTGGTTTTGGGCAAGTCTCATTACTTTTCTGAGCCTCCCTTTCAGGGATGCTTAAGAGAGAGGATTACATTGACCTGTGCCTTCCTTCTAACTCAAAATCATTGGGAATCAATGCTTGTAGTTTCCAGGAAAGGAGCAAAACGATGTTTGTATAACACAAAATCCCTGGCAACAATTGTGGACATGCTAACTGCCTGAAACACATGGAGGACTACAGTCGTGTTTAGTTTTGCTTTCATGGGGAGTGCATGCTCACTCTGAATCTGAAGAGACAGAAGTGGCTTAATGTGTTTTTGCTAGGAAGTCTTGGCTATGGAGTAAAAGAAAGGAAGTGATGCATCTCTTATGTGCAAGCACAGTAATATGAGTTGTGAAATAAATTCACCCTTGGTGACAGTCTCAACACCAACACCAACCAATAACAAAATGATAGTTTTTACTGGCATGGATTGGTCTAAGTTTTCCAAAGAATATGAGTACATTCAAGTTGAATTCTGAAATTATGTAAATGAGAAAACCATGGCTTGCCAAGCTCCAGTGTTAACAATAAGCCAACATGTAACTGGAATATGTACATTGTGTTTTAGAATATTTTAAAAATACCACTATTACCATATTACAATAAGTATTAAAAGTACGGGTGGTGTATGACAATTTCCAATGAAGATAAGTATTTTACTTAAGGTCAGAAAACAGCTAAGGGAATAGTTAGCTATGTCCCACAGGAGTTTAATTAGATATTCTTTCGGGATTTGTCTTTCTACAGCTTACTGGTTCCAAACGCAGTCTATAATTTTGGGTTGTTTTGTGTATTCAATCACAAAGATATCATTTGACAGAAGTGTTTGTTCCACTGCCACCTTTTTGAAAACTGTCAAATTTTAAAATTTTTCCTAAAAAGAATTATGGAGAGAACACAGAGAGGGCTTTGCTTTATGGAATCCCAGGAAAAAAAATAACTGAATAAGCTTATGCTGAAATCCTACCTTTGACACTCTGAAGCATGGCATGAATAACAAATGAAAATCTTTAAAATCAAATGATTCCCAGAGACTCTATAGAGTTGGGTATATTAGTCTACTTGAGTCGCTGTCCAAATATCTTCAACCGGCTAAATTAGAAATAATAGAAATCTATTTCTCATGGTTCTCCAGGCCAGGACGTCCGTGATCAAGTTGCCAGTAGATCTGGTGTTGGGAGGGTCTGCTATCGGCTTCTGCTGTGCCCTGACATGGCAGAGGACAACCAGTTGCTGAGCTGCAGTGGCACCACAGTCAAGAATACAAAGAACAACTTCCTCCTGGAGTAGTTTGGACCCAAAGTGAGCCCAAACTTGAATTCTCTACTTCTCTCTCTCCCTGTGTCTTCTCTCTGTAGTTTGTGATTTCATGCTACAAGCCACTGTCCTGTGTGCGTCTGTCCCTAACAAAGACCGTAGCCCAGGAAACATAGTATGCAAAAAGAGTGATCAATAGCTTTGTACATCAATCTCTAGTAAAGTTTTACAAGTGAGGAAGTTGCTTTGCTGTCCCCAGCATAAAGAGATGTTATCAACATCTAGCGACATATTGCTTCCAACTACTGTGGTTAGATACTTGTTTTATTTAAGGTTACTTTCTAACTCTTGGCTGCTTTCAGCAAATGATTACCACAACACACCCACATACAGACACACATGATTCTGGGTCAGGGGCATGGAAGCATACATACATAGTTTAAGATTAAAGTTAATAACTTGCTCAGGCTGTAACAGCTGATTACATAAGGAATCTAAGGCAACGTGATGTTGGTTACATTGTTTCCTTTAAGGCACACAGTAGGACAGCAGATTGACTACATGGTTTTAAATGATCTCCAGGTACATTATTAACTTGGTTGCAAGGTCTGGCAGAAGCTCAGTTTCTAAAGGCAAGAGGCATTTTCAGGAAAAGCTATCCTCACACTAGAACTCATTTTTAAGGACAGTGATCTCATTCAGGAGAGCTATGCCTCACAATTTAGTCATTTCCTGAATGTCTCACCTCTTAACAAAGCACAGTAGGGTTTGAGTTTCTACCTATGGACTTTTGCAGGAAAGGACACAGACATTGAGACCATAGCAAATGATGGAAGAAAATGTGCTAATTTCATTATTTTCATTCAGGGTGTTAATTTGTCATCTGTTTTATAAGTCTTCTTTTTATTCATTATATTATTATTATTATTATTATATTGTGTGTGTGTACATATATGCATATGTTGCAGAATGAGGTGAAGCTTGTTGTCTCCTTCCTCTTTTTTTTTTTTTTTTTTTTTTTTTTTAGGTTTTTCGAGACAGGGTTTCTCTGTGCAGCTTTGCGCCTTTCCTGGATCTCGCTCTGTAGACCAGGCTGGCCTCGAACTCACAAAGATCCGCCTGCCTCTGCCTCCCAAGTGCTGGGATTAAAGGCGTGCGCCACCACCGCCCGGCCTCCCTCCTCTTTTAGTAGGAATTTAGGATTGAACTCAGATAGCCAAGCTTGCTCCTTTGGGTAAAGCCATCTCACCTGCCCTAGACTTCTTATTTTTAAAAGGAGTCTGGTGTGTTAAATGATTACTTAAGTCTTTTCTGGCCCCATAAAATTGCCTGAGGCTTAATTCTGTCCCCTTGCCCTTCTGCAAATGTCTGCAATGTTTCTTTTTTAATGGAGACACCTAATAGTAGGGCATAAATTAAATCACCGAGGGAGAAGCTGTCTTAGGGGAAAAATTGCTATAAACATATCACCCATTAGTGACAAGTGAAAGAGAAAAACATCTCTGGAAGGCTTTTGAGTTGGAGTCTTGAGTTTGCCGCTTAGGAGCCACATGACTTTACTATTTCTTTGTTTCTTCATAGGTAAATTGAGAAAACCAGTTTCACGTCCTTCTTATATGAGTGGTCTCAAAATTATGCCTGTGAAACACCTTGCAGATTACAAGGAACAGTAAGAGTCCAAGTGCCAAGAATGAACTGCGAGCAAGGCTTAAGAAGCAGGATGTGGAAGTATGGGCCAATTTCAGGGGGATTCACAGGAGGCTGTGTGGCTTCTACAAACACCAGGTTTTTTTTTTTTTCTAACGTCTCTGCACCATTGTGTATCCACAGGAATGTCTGTTCCATGCTTCATTATGCCTGGCTCAGAAAGTAGAAACTGGAATCCCATAATTGTCTGAGTCATAAAACCAGAACCACTCTGCATATTATGGAAGGAGAAATTTTCATAAGAATGAGGTATTATAGACGGAAGAGGAGCTGGGAAATCAACAGGAGGTGTGAGCTGAGGGGTCAGGAGCAGGTCACTCACCACTCACCGGACCTGGCTGCTATGGTTGATGAGTCAGAGCTTCCAAGGAACTCTGGAGCAGGTCTGATGACTGGAGTCAGACCACGGGTGGGGGTGGGGAGGTGGGGCTGGTGAAGTTGTCCTGGGGAGTTGTGGTTCTCTGTGGCTGTTGCCCTGGTAGCCTTACAGAGAAGCATCTGGTGGAGAGTTTGCAGATACTGTTGGTGGACTGGAGCTAGAGTGCAGGATGTGGAGATGAGGACAATGAGGAGCAGGCACAAGCCAAGGCCACCTCTGCCTCTGTGTTCCACCTTCTCTAACAACTGTGCCTTGGGAGAGCAACGAGCAACTCTCCTCCTGTTCCCAGTCCTTGTACAGTCTCATCTTTGCCTACTTTAATGTAGAACTGTAAAGGAAAGGGGAGTCTGGGAAAGTCAGTTCCTGGCATGAAAAGTGGGTGATACAACAACCCACTACGATATCCGACAACATTTCCAAAGCACATACTGACTGAATAAGGAGGTTTTTCATCATCCTAGGTGTGAGAAACCAAGACCCTGACTTCATACTAACAGCGCTGGAGACTCAGGGGCAGTTTATTTTATGACCTTGTAAAGCTGAAGTCAAACTGATATAGCAGGCACTCTGATTAAGTGCACATAATAGCCGTTACCGTCCTAATGCAAGTCCCTCCCATCCCCTTCCAGGTCTTATCTTTTCCTTTGCCACTTAGGTTTGTCTTCTTTCTCAACAAAACAAAACAAAACAAAACAAAACAAAACAAAACAAAACAAAACAAAACACGCTCACAGGTTCATCTCTACATTTTATATCCATTTTATTTTAAACTTAATTTTATGTTATGTATATGGATGTTTTCCTTGCATGTATGTCTGTACCCCTTGCATACCTGGTGTCTGAGGAGGCCAGAAAAAGGCTTTAGATCTCCTGGAATTGGAGTTACAGACAGTTGTGAGCAATTGAACCTGGGTTCTCTGGAAGAGCAGCCAGTGCTCTTAACTGCTGAACCGTCTCTCCAGCACCTATGTCTCTTCATTTTAAAGCTTGCCAGATGAATAACCTTGTCATGTCTGCAGGTAGGCAAGCTTAGCTGCTAGTAATTTTCTCCTGTAAGCTTCTGGTGTAGATACGTGGTTCACTTAGCATAGTTTGGGCATGTGTATTGCTGGTGGATAGCCGTACTAGCTGATTCCAGGGCTCCAGTGTTTTCTGTTTATCTATATTTGGACCTAAGCTGGTTCAAGGTACTTTTGATTTTCTTTCTCATACTAGAGACAAGTCATTCCTTTCTAAAAGACATAGAAACTTAAACACGTCCTAGAATGTATCCTCTTGGAGTAAGCAAAATCTTAAGTAAGACCCTTCCAGAAAAATACAGTCACTCAAAAATCAAAAACAACACAAGACTGCTTTAGCTTGATAGCACCTTCTGCAACTAGTTCATCCAACCATATAATTTTGATGGTGGTTGACATTGTATGGGGATGAACAGTAAGTTGACCCGGGGTCATGGGGGGTACTGACGGCAAGGCTGAATCTGCTCTGTTGAGACACTCAGAGTCAGGGTTTTGACCTAAGACTCAGGCCACAATAGGGTATTGTTTCCATCTTCTACAAGAAATCATAGTGTGTTTCTCACTGGAAGAGGATCCTTCTTCTCATGATTTAAGATGACCATGCATGTAGACCGAACCTCATGAAGGAATTTCCTGCAGGTAGATTTCCCCAACTGAAAGAAATGTAAGCCCATTTTCATCTGTTTCTTTCTTCAGTATGGATGGCAAGTGACAACTTGGTCTTACACATAAAGTGATGACTGCAGCGCTTGTATCCATGGACCTTTCCATAACACCTTTAAATTTCAATGTTGGTAGGACTCCAGAGACAAATGGTGGCTCATGCCTTTAATTCCAGCACTCAGGAGGCAGACACAGGTGAGTCACAAAGGTGAGTCAAGGCCAGCCTGATCTACAAAGAAAGTTCCAGGTTATCCAGGACTGCATAGTGAGACCCAGAGTTAGCATAGAAATTACATAGCATCCTGACAGGTAGACAGATGTGGGAAGAGACCACAAACAAACAACAAGATAGCATTGTTCTAGGTTCTTCACCCAGGGCAAAGACTTGGTAGGCTTCTTGACCTTGCCCCTGTGGAGCCCCTTTAGTAGGCCCTGGACATGGGCTGTGAACCAATCAACCCACTTTTCTTTGTCTGAGCTGGACAATTCAAAATGAGAGGAAGGAGAAGCCCCTAGGCTACCCAAAACATAAAAAACAAAACAAAACAAACAAACAAACAACCAACCCAGCCTTCCAGCAAGAGATGGATTTTGGTTTCTGAATCCCCTCTCTACTTGTGAGTAGTCTGTCTCTGTGTGTGTGATGCTGTTCTCTCTCTCTCTCTCTCTCTCTCTCTCTCTCTCTCTCTCTCTCTCTCTCCTCTCTCTCTCTCTGTATGTGTGTGTGTTCCTATACTTTCAATAAAACTTGTTTGCTTGCATACTGTGATTTACTTCCTACCTTTTAATTCTTTAATTGCTGGAGAAAATGAACCCAAGACTCCCAGATGGTAATAGCCCTGTCTCAAGAAAATAAAAATTAAAAAATAATGCAGAGCCAGTGACTTTTCAGATTTTAAGAGCAACTGCATCTTCAGTTGTGTGCTTAAAACCCTGATGTGTATTGTTTCTTTGATGCTACAACATTTTATTGTTATTTTTAGTATTCACTTCCAATGATAGATAACAAAACTCATGAAAATGTATTTTCCCTTCCTTACATAGAAAAGGTAAAAGTGAGGAACCTAGGGAACCACATATATTTTTTTATTTCTTTTCTTTCTTGCAATTGTATCATCTGAAGGTGGTTGGCTACACAGAAATGCAATCATTAAATATCAAATTTCTACACAGTGTGTAGGACAGGCAGGGTTGTGGAGGGTTTGGATGAGTTTTGTTGACAATATAGACATATGCCATCTTTTTTATTTTTGAAGTTTTTTCAAATTTATTTATTTATTTATTCATTCATTCATTTATTTATTTATTTATTTATTTATTTATTTATTTATTTATTTATTTTACATCCCAGCCACAGTTTCTCGTCCCTTCTTCCCTCTCAGGGCCTCCCCCAACCCCCTCTGTTCCAATTCTCAGCAATGTGCCATCTTATGTAAGCTGTTTGTAATCACTGTTTGATTAGAAATCCATAAAAATGAATGACCAAACACAAATTTCCACAATATGTCTTTACTCTCTGTCTTAGCCATTCGATCACATAGCAACTACACAGTCTGCTCCTTGTCATCTCCATCTTACATATGGAATCTGTGTGGTGACAGAGTAGGCTTTCAAATTTTGAGATAACTTTGTTATCTGAACTTCTTTCTCATTGAGAAGCGGTCTCGCAGTGTAGCTCAGGCTGGCCTGGAATTTATTATAGCCAAGGCTGCCTTGAACTTGTAGCTATCCTCCTGCCTTAGCCTCTTGCATGCTGGTGATATAGGAACGAGCCAGCACACTCTGTTGAACCTTTTTACTCTGCAACACCGCTTTCCAAAAAAGAGATAAAATCTAAATGACAGCAATGATGGTGATAGCAAAGGAAACGATCCATAAGATAGGATCAATATTTTATCCCGAGATGGGCTGGAAATCAGTAGGCTTGTAACTGATTTTTGTGACCTTTATTGATACAGGGAAAAATCTGAAATATCATCTAGTCAAATTCTCCCATGCCTGGGCACTCCAATGACTGTTTATTGATGGATAGACTTAGTGTGTGAGAACCAGGGCCCAGACTCTTAATGATATGCCCAGACTCATAATTAAATTTAATTGCTTGGGATCGATGAGATGGCTCAGTGGGTAAGAATGCCTGCTGCCAAGACTGATGACCTGAGTTCGATCCTTGGCACCCATGTGGTAAAAAGAGAGAAACCACCTCTGCAGGTTGTCTTTTAACCTCCACACGCATGCTGTGGCACACACATGCCCACACATTAAATAAACAACTTAAAATGTAACAAAAGAACATCGATATCTGTTTTAAATTTTTCATTTGGTTTGTAAACATCTGAGAAATGTTTTGGAAAATCTCCCAAGCAAAGATGGAACATAGGCTCTCCCTGAAATTCTTTCAGAGAAGAGGATTTCCTTTTCAGAGAAATTATCTCTTCAAAATTGGTAACACAGACATGCCTAGGGTGCTGGGGGATCAGAGAGAAAAAGAAGATGCATAAAGCCACATTAACTGGCTGCAGTGTTCCTTGGGAATCATGATTCCCATTCACCCTGAGAAAGCTTGGGTTCAAGGAGCATCCACAGTTAGTTGTCAATTTCTCTCATACCACCGTTCCTTCTATGCAAGATCATTCCTTTTCTAATGAGACCCAAACTAATAATGATCATAGTGGAGCTCTTACTGTCCTACCTGGAGCCTTCGTTTGGCCAGAGCACCATCACTCACCTGCTGTTAGTGTTGGCTAATGCCTCCAGCTCTCTCTTGCTCTGGAGAAATGTCATCCATAACAGGACACTCAGAGTCTGGAGGATTAATACCTTTCTCCTTCACAACGGTGGCTAATACTGTACAATTTGAAGCAGAATAGTCCATCTCTGGCTTCTGGTAGGGTAGCTCTGGGTTGCCATTCTCATTCTAGTGTTCCCTAGGCTGAGGCTAGCCCACATCTGAAAACAGATATCCCATTCTCCTTGGGTTTTGTTCCCACCCCAAGAAAGATGCTCTCAACAAATCACCCTCATCTAGAGACCTGCAGATTAGTTAGGTCTGAATGAAGTTTGCCAGAATATGTATTACCTGCTTGATTTATTTCCATTTTGCGTGTCTGTGTGTGTATCTGTCTCTGTGTATATGCCATGTGTGTACAGGTACCCCAAAGAGGTCAGAAGAGAGCGTCATGTCCATTGGAGTTACAGGTAGCTGTGAACCACCTGATGTAAGTGCTGGGAACCACACTTGGATCCTCTGGGAGAGCAGCAAACGTTCTTGTCTATTGAACCATTGCTCTATCCCTTGCTTGCCTTTTTAAATAACATACTCAAAACAACCTTGACTTTGCTTGAAGTAATAGTGAGACGCCTTTAGAGAAACCCAAGGAGCACGTGGAAGTTTGTTTCATGCTGTATTGTAGCTGTTATTTCTTAGGTCTTTGAAGTTTAGCGGCACCCCCCATTGCACCCCCAAACCTGGCCCTGGACATGCCTTTTGAAAAAGAACCAATAATGTAATGTCTTTCAGATTGGGACTCCACACACAGTTGCTGTAGGCCCAGAGAAGACTCAATTGAAAACTTTCAAGAGAGCTGCCTACTGTGTTTGTGTTGGCTAGTCACTCAGGGCACTGTTAACCAGACATCTCTTCAAATTACATTGTCATGTTTTCAGTTTTTAAACCACAATGCTAATAGAAATTCAGTTTGCAAACTCGCCTGCTTGAATACTGGTTTGTGGTTCAGATTCTTAGGGGACACTTTTTTCTTTTGCTTCCTCTAATTGGGGGTAGGATTGAGACATGCAGGAATTTCCCTCCTGTGTCTTAGCTGCATTTCTCTCTTTTATTTTTAACACTTGCGTGGAAGGCAGAGCTATTTTCTACCCCTAGTTTCCCACAGTGGCCTCCTATGGCTCCCAACTTTCAGGTACTTTTAAATTCCCACATCACACATAAAATAAAATACATCCTGGGAGCAGAGAGATGGCTCAGTGAGTAAGAACACTTGCTGCACAAGCATGAGGAGCTGAGAAAACACAAAACATTTCCCAATGTGTAAAAGACAAACTTAGTAAGATAATTGCCACAATTATAATGGATAAAGGGTTGGCATCCAGTATATGTGAAGAACTTCTACATATCAATAAGAAAAAGATAACCCAGTTGAAAAATTGATACATAATAAAAATAGGTTTAAAAAATGAAACACACATGATAAACAAACATACAATATACAAGAAAATATACAATCTTACTAACAATGCCAAGAAGGTCTAGAATTTCTTGGTTTTGAACTTTGTGTATCACAAGTTTATGTGCTCAAACTATAGAGCTACATAGCTACATGTCACAGCTAAGACTGTATATAGCTCTTGCAGAGGACCCAATAAGTCTAGGTCCAGGGCACTGCACTCATGTGCACCATATATATATATATATATAGAGAGAGAGAGAGAGAGCTTATCATAGAGTGGGAAAGGTTATGCTGTGATAACAAACTCCAAATCCCAGTGATCCACTATCACAAGGGATTATTCCTATGCCTATTGTGGATCTACACCCAGGTACCACTGTCTTGTTGCACTGTCCACATCACTGACAGGTTGATGTTGATCAGAATTCAGGGAGAAAGCACCAGAAAGTCTCAAACCTGAAATTAAATACCTCAGTTCAAAAGTAGTCCATGTGATTTATGCTCATGACCCATGTTTACAACTAGTCTTATGACCTTGAGTAACTGCAAGAGAAGCATCCAGTGTCCCCAGAAGGGGAGAAGAATGAAATTTATGTAAGCACTGGAAATTTTTGCAACAGAGCTGTTTCCAGGAGAGACACAGTGGCAATAATTCCATGTCTAGAGGACAAAGCATGACAGCCTGGGGCAGGGAGGGAGCATATGTAGTTTCTACTCCTGTGTAGAATAGCTTCTAGGCAGAGAGCCCCAGAGAACATCATTTGCCTGTATACTCTGAAGAGGTGTCAAATTCCGATGGCCAAACAATGAGCCTGCATGGATTACCTAGACAGATGACAGACATTGAATTGAAGAAGAGTAAGTTCTTGCCTTGACCTCTAGAGGCAAGACTCAGGGAGGATTGAGGATGGCTGTGACTAATGTGAACACATTTGCGTCATGGACAAGTAAAACTCAAACATCTGTCACATTCAGAGCATTTCAAAGTTAGCTGAGAGATCCTGTTTGCTTTGTGTTTCTCTCATCTTGGCCAGGAGCAAATGTTAAATCACAGCTACGTCTAAGTGAGCAAGGTTTGTGCACATGTGTGTATATGGAGAGGAGAGGGGTCCCCGAAAGGTTTAAAAGTGTCTACCAGGTTGATCTCAGTCTGCGGGGAAGGCTTTGCCCTGGAGGAGATGGGAATGGGGGCCGGGCTGGGGGGAAGGTGAGGGGGGCGGGAGGGGGGAGAACAAGGGAATCCGTGGCTGATATGTAGAACTGAATTCTATTGCAAAATAAAAATAAAAAAAAAGTCTAAACTGAAATTGTTCTAGGAATTTGGTATGAAGTCAGGACCCCTTTTATTTTGCTCATTTTCTTTTTTTCAGGAACTCTCTGATATTTTTTAACAATGATACCCCTTCCTTAAGGCATTCTCTGTGATAGAGATAGGTTATAAAGTCTATTCTTGCACCGAGCTTCAGCCATCAATATCTCCTGAGAAATATTTATTTGGCTTCTCTCTGGTGTACCGATATGGAAGTCTAATTCTTCATCTCTCTCTCTCTCTCTCTCTCTACCACTTGGGCAGCTGGCTCCAGGGTAGAGCATAAGAGATGCTTACATGTGTGGTAACTCAGAAAACAAATAGTAAACTGAATTCCTCAGTGGTGATGACCTCATGTGACTCTTCTGCAGCTTAACTCCCTGGAATTCTCCAATACTGGCCAGGGTCCTTTCCCTGTCCCTCCTACAGTTTCTGAGATTTCCTTTTATTTCTGCCATATATTATTCTATATGGAGAGAAAGTTTACAGGGGAGGATTTGCTCTCCCATCTCACTTCCAGGAAAACACAATTAGAAAGCTGTCACAGCTTATCACATCAGGAAAACAGAAGGTTGACAGAGAAAACATCAAATATTTGGAAGTTAAAAGAATTGCTACTGGGGATCAGAGATGCAGTCTAATGAGTAGAGTACTTGGCTCACACACACAAAACTCTGAGTTCAATCACCAGCACCATATAAACTGGGCAAGGTGGCATATGATTGAAACCCTAGCACTTGGGAGGTAGAAGCAGGATGATCAGAAGTTCAAGGTCATCCTTGGCTACATAGTGTGTCTGAGGCCAGCCTGGGCAACATGTGGTCCTGTCTTAAAACAAGCAAGCAAACAGACAAGCAAACAATCACAAAATAATTGCTATTATATAAGTCAATTTTCATTCAGAGAAATTAAATCAATATGAGATTATAGATTACACAAAAATCTATATGAGGTATGTATGTATACACATAAACTATATCTGTACATTTATAGACTATATAAGCATATACACACATGCATAAAAACACCCTTGTATTTAAGGGATTTCTTATAGAGCTGCCATTTCAGAGAAGAAAGGCAGGACAAACAGCTTTTTAGTGAAGTGGGAAAGACCTTGAGTTAAGAGCAGGTTACTGGGAGCTACTAGAGTGAAAAGGAAGTGTGATGATCCAGGAAGGGGAAGAGACCGTTCAAAAGTATGAGGTACCAAATGTCCCCAGCAAAGGCTCCCATTAGCAAACAGAACTTTGTGTGACATGTGAGATGACAGGCTGAATCAACTCTGTAGTGTTCCTGAGTTTATTGAACAACACAGTACATTTTTAATTAGCCAAAAATGTTGTTAACAATGTGTATACATGTTACATTGGCTTTGCTTGGATTAAACATTAAATTTGATTAAGAACTTGGTCTTTTGAATTACCCCTTTCCTGGTAGACTGAAAATTGATTTTTGTAATGGAAGCCTGTGCTGAAAATGAGGGTGGGGAGACATAGATCAATACAGACACTGAGTTACCTGTTAGTCACAAGGGACTTTTCCCTTATCTTTTGCTGGAAGCTCTCTCTTCCTCTCCCCACTCCCATGCGTGGATTGAGGAGGAATATATCAAAAGTGAAAAGAGTTAAACTATATAAAGTATGTAAGAGCTATAAAAATATGCACACTCTATTACAGATAAAATCTAGAACTTCATACAAAGACAATCTTTTTCCACTTTAAAAATATTGGCTGCATTTCAGCAGGGCAGAATCAATGCACAGTTGTAAAATAGTTCATCCCCAGGTTCTCAGACCTCTTTAAAAAAAGTCAGATTGAATCATGCAAGTCAATAGAGTAACATCAGCCAAATGCTAGGTACATCTTAGAAAGTTTGGTTCTGCCTTGCTTGGAAAGAAAGAGTTTTGTTTTGCATCTTTGCTTGTTTGTTTGAATGTTCTTGTCTTTGAATTGATAACACATGCACATGACAGAAAATTCAAGATGTGCAAAACAGTAAAGCACAAAGAGACTTCTTACTACAGTGTACTGCCCAACCACTCAAACACAGCTCCCCTCCCCTGTGATAACCTAATGACACAGGAGCTAATCCTTTGATGATATATTGTTTGCAATCTAGGAAATAAAGCTTGCCTGAAGGTCAGAGGACAGAGCTAGCCACAGAGTTAGCCATAGAGGTCAGGCAGTGGTGGCACACATCTTTATTCCTAGCACTCAGGAGGCAGAGGCAGAGATCTGTCTGGATTTCTGTGAGTTCAAGGCCACACTGGGATACACGAGATTAATCCAGTCTAAAAGAGAAACAGCCATGCAGTGGTGCCACACACCTTTGATCCCAGCACTTGGGATCTCATGCCTTTAATCCCAGCACTAGGAAAGTTGAAACAGGAAGTGATATGGCTTGGCAGAGAAAGGAATATGAGGTGGGAGGAGACAGGAACACTGGCTCTTTCAGGCTGGGGAGTTGGTGAGGTAAGAGATGGTGGCTGTGACTTGCTCTTCTCTGATCTTTCAGCTTTCATCCTGATATCTGGCTCTGGATTTTTATTATAAGACCATTTAGGATTCATGTAACATCTGGTGCCCAACATGGGGCATGAACCCACAACCCTGAGATTAAGACTGAACACATAGAATTGTGTCTTTCTTTTTAGGGCTGTGTCTTAGTTAGGGTTACTATTACTGTGATTAAACACTATGACCAAAAGCAACTTGGGAAGGAAAGAGTTTATTTGACTTACATATCCTGAATCACAGTCTATTCAGGGAAGTCAAGGCAGGAACTCAAACTGGGCAGGATACTGGAGGCAGGAGCTGATGCAAAGGCCATGGAGGGGTGCTGCTTACTGACTTGCTCCTCATGACTTGCTCTGCCTATTTTCTTATAGAATCCGGGACCATCAACCCAGGGATGGCAACATGATCTTTGCCCCCCCATCAATCACTAAGAAAATGCCCTACAGGCTTGCATACAGCCCGATTTTATGGAAGCATTTTCTTAATTGAGGTACACTTTTCTCAGATGACTTTAGCTTGTGTCAAGTTGATATAAAACTAGCCAGCACAGGTTGCATATGGGATTATACATTAAAAATATATTTATTTTTATCTTAGGTGTATGAATGTTTTCCCTGCATGGGCCACATGCCTGCAAGTATCTGCAGAAGCCAGAAGAGGACAGCAGATTCCCTGCAATTGGAGTTACAGGAAGTTGTGTGCTGGGAACCAAGCCTAGGTCCTTTGCAAGAACAGATAGAAGTGCTGTTAACCACTGAATCATCTCTGCAGCCCCATGGGGCTATGACTTTTACCAGAAAGTTTTTCATTTTTCACTTTAGGAAAAAGTCAATACTTACTTTAAGGAAGAGGGAAATATTAATTAAAAAAGACAACACATTAAGATCTTGTGTGGATTCATTCCTTAGCTATTGGGAACCGTGAAGCAATAAACATGCATAGAGAGTCATCAGCAGATGAATGGCTAAAGAAAGTATATGTGCTATGAATACATGATAAAATTTTAGTCATAAAGAGAGATGAATTCATGACATTTGTAGGAAAATAGATGTAACTGGAAATTATTATGTTCAGCAAGATAACTCTGGCTCAGAAAGACAAATGTCACATATTTGCTCTCAGTGGATCCTAAGTTTTAATTTTTATGTGTGTGTTTCTATATGTGTGAATGTGGGTATAGGTCACAAAATTAGAAAGAGACCCAAATGAAGGTAAAAGATATAAAAGCAGAAGAGAGGCTAGTTGAGGGAGAGGGGATCAACAAGGGTGGGGCAAGGGGATAAGGCAGAGAGTAAAGGAGAATAAAGAACAAAGTATGTGTGAAAACACCAGAAAGAAACTCATTACTTGGTATGCTAATTTGGAAAAACCTTAATAAGAAAAGATCTCACATAGAGAAATTTTAAGAACAATTTGACCTTCTTAGAATCCTTTCAAACTCCTCTCAGAAACATAACTAGATGAAATATAGATATAGTTATATTTGAACTTCATACACATGCATGCATACATGCACACACACCCACTTTTAGTGTAAGCATGTGCTATGCAATGTTTGGGAAACATTTGTATAAAACATTTTGACATGAGTCTGAAATTCAAATTCACCTTGGCTGCCCTATCTGGAAACCATTTTTCTATTTATTTGAGATAGAATCAATCTTAACCTCAAACTATATGATGATGGGTTAGTGTCTGTTGAAGCAGAAAACAAATATTGCTCCTCTAATATCACAGCTACAAAAAAATGACCTCAAACTTCAGGCTTCAGTATTTCTCTTAATTGCTTTTCATAATCCAAAGGAAAAGCTGTGCCTTCCTCAAGTGTTTTATGTAATGCTTTGAGCTAAGACTGTGTCACATACAGTCCTCAGCAATAAACAACTGGGATGTGTTTAAGATATCTCTCAAGAGGGCTGGAGAGATGGCTCAGTGGTTAAGAGCACTTGTTGCCCTTGCAGGGGACCTGAGTTCAATTCCTAGCAAGTCACAGATCATCTGTAGCTCCAATCCCAGGGGATCCAACACATTTTTGGGGCCTCCATGGGCATTGTACACACATGGCACATAGCACATACATGCAGGCAAAACACCCACACACATGAAATAAATAAAAAATGTCTAAAATTTTATAATCCTACATTTGAACCCCAAGATGAATTAAATGCCAGCAGAGAATTTTTATGTAATTTTGATATGACTTTTTTTCCAAGCAAAGCATTGCTATTTAAAAAATTAAATCAGATTATAATTAAGCCAAGCTAAATGTCTTATTGGAAAGTTAAATATCAACCATGTAAAATTCATATTTTGTTTTCTTGTGAAGCCTTTTGGGGAGCTAAAAATCAATGCAATGTGATTTAGAATAGGCTGCCTTCAACTTAATTTTTTTCCAGACTCAAACACGGGTACAGTCTTCTCTAATGTCACTGGCTTCCCACTGCCTCCCTACTCATGGGGTTCTTCTGAGATAGCCCTCACACTAGACTGCTGTTCTTATCCAATCTAGAACACTCTAGTGACTCTGCCTGACCTGGAGGCGGGGGCTGCTTTGTTGTCCAGCACTGCCTTATGTAATGAACTTGAATCTTACAGGTATATGCTTACCCTGTATTTGTGCATGTGTTGAAGAAAAATTATTTCCCTTTTGTATAACAGAAATAAGGTGTCAAGGAACTTTTTTTTTTTGAGACAGCACCTCACTATGTGTAGGAAGCACAGTTCAGGCTAAACTTTGGAGAAACCAGGATTGTCAATCATGCAGGCTTATTTTCTTCAAAGGAAGGAAATGGATGACATCTGGTCACCTGGAATGCTAGAGTGAAAGTGGTCCAACAACTGGTGATCCTTTACTATTCTATTAGGAGCCAGACTCCACCTGAATCCCCCCCATATCCTGAGCATTGTCCAGACCCCAGTCCTGGCCTTTGTGGCTAGAAGTCATCGCTATGAAACAAACCACTTGTATTTTGCATCCTCCACCAATAGAATCCATCCTTATGCTTATTATAAATCCTTCCTCTTTAGGTCCTATCTCTAACTCTGTTTATCAGCCAATAGAACTCATTCTTATTGTAAAGATTACAGGTGTTCTGCTATTTTGCTGGGGAGATTCTATGTAGCTATGTCTAAAGCATGGTTGTGGTAACTGTCATGTGGTAGGTAACCTTTTCCCCAAGTTTTACTATGGTTAAATGTGTAAGAAGAATAAACCACGAGGTCAGCCTCTGAAAGTCTTGACCTACTGCCTGAAAAGATGGTACTGACTAGCTGGGCATGGTGGTACATGCCTTAGTCTGATCTACAAAACAAGTTCCAGGAGAGCCAGGGCTCTGTTACACAGAGAAAGCTTGTCTCAAAAAAAAAAAAAAAAAAAAAAAACAAAAAAAAACAAAAACAAAAACAAAACAAAACAAAACAAAACAAAAAACCCCCAAAAAACCCAAAACCCAAAAACCAAAAAACCAAAAAACAAAACCAACAAAAAAGATGGCACTCCAGTTTCATTCTTCACTTTGCGCAGATGGTATTCCAGGTAGCCTTGAGGTTTGCAGGGTTGCTGACAACTATGTAGCTCTGGTTGTCTTAGAACTCATTACGTAGTGTCTACATTTTAGACCAAGTTAGCTTCTAACTCACAGAGATCCTCCTGTCTCTGCCTCCCAAGTGCTGGGATTAAAGGTGTGCACCCCCCCCCAGTGGTCTCAAGGATCCTGAAAGAAGGTAACATTGTGAGGAATCAGCCCTTTTCTTTTGATGTACTCTTTTAAGCTTGTCACTACCCCCGTCCTATTCTTCAGAGAGAGGAGTGTGGTGGTTCTTTGTACAGCTATGTTTGCTTTTGTCATTAAAATTTGAGAAGCAAGTTAATGATGTTCATACCTAATCACTTTAATATGCAATGGTGTCTTAAATTTCCTCTGGACCTAATTAAGAACAAAATAAGCTGGATCAATGGCCTGGGTTGATTCCCAGCACTCCATAAACTGGATGTGGGTGGTATATACCTGTAATCCCAACACTCAGGATGTAGAGCAGGAGGACCCAGAGCTCCAGATCACTGTCAGGGACGTAGTATTTTAGAGGCCATCTTGGAATATTTGAAACCCTATTTTAAAACAAACTTGATGAGTGCACACCAAAATTCTCAAGACATCAAAAATGCTTGGAGGTACACCTATATGGATCGTCCTGGGAGAACTAGCTCACTCCTCTGAGCCTTGGTTGCTTCTGTAACATCCTGCTCACAGGACTTCATTCTGTGAGATAATGTCTCCAGCATATTTACCACAGTGCCAGTTCCTGATGCTTAGTCTGAGATTTATTAGTAACAGTATGGAAAGGTTGATGCCTTATTTGTTCAGACAGCTACAATAAAAAACCTCAGACTGAGAAATTTGCAAACAGCAGCAATTTATTGCTTAGAGTTTACAGGGTTGAGAAGCTCAAGATCAAGATCCTGGTAGGGATTTGCACCCTGTTTCAGAGATGGCATCATGCTACAGCCTCACATGCTAGAAAGGTCAAGGTCATTCCCTCATATCTCTATTTTAAGGGTCTTGATCTCATTTATTCACAATTACCTCTTAAAGGCACTGAATCTTTATACTCTCATGGGGGATTCATTTTCAATGTATAATTTTAGTTGGGGGGAGGACTTTTAGAACATAGCAGTTAGACTATGAAATGAGTCATTACTCAAAAGGAAGGAGAGAATATATCTCAGAAGACTTCTGTATCAGTTGTTTTCCTGTTGCTGTGATAAAACACCATGGCCAAAGGTGTCTTAGTTACTTTTCTATTGCTGTAAAGAGGCACCTTGACCAAGGGCATCTTATAAAAGAAAGCATTTAATTGAGAGCTTGCTTACAGTTTCAGCTAGTGAGTCCATGATCATCATGGCGGGAAGCATGACAGCAGGCAGGAAGGCACATTGCTGAAGCAGTAGTTGAGAGCTTATATCACTGGTTCTCACCCTTCCTAATGCTGCAACCCTTTAATACAGGTTCCTCATGTTGTGGTGACCCCCAACCATAAAACTATTTCATTGCTACTTTATAATTGTAATTTTGCTACTGTTATAAATAGTAATGTAAATACATGATATGCAAGATATCTGATATGTGACTCCCAAAGCACTCATGACCCACAGATTGAGAACCACTGGCTTACATGTACAGACAACAACCATGAGGCAGGGAAAGGCGGGGGAGCTCGCTGGAAGTGGGGTGGGGTTGCAAACCCTCAAAGCCTGCCCCTACTGATGTCCCTTCTGTAGCAAGGCTCCAGCTGCTAAAGGTTGAACAACTTCCCCAAACAGTGCCACCAGCTGGGAACTAAGTGTTCAAATACATGAGCCTATGGGAGATATTTCTCATTCAAATCACCCTAACTTCCAAACAGGGTGAATTGACTTTGGCCTTTTCCAAAGGATGCTATGGAAATACATTAACGGAAAGAGGATTAGCATAAGCAGTGAAAGACAGGGGAAAGTGGAAACATGAGAATCAAAGGATTGAATAAAAAAGCAAGATGTGTGTGAGAGTCTCAAGGGAGGCTGGCCTACCTAGTGTTCTGGAGAGTAGCACTAGACTCTGTGATGCTCCAGGCCTTTAATCCCAGCACGCAGGAGGCCAAGGCAAGAGGACCGCAAGTTCAAGGCTAGCCCGGGGTACATAGCAAGACCATCTTGCCAGAAAAACTAAACAAACAATTACAGTTGAACAGTCTTGCTTCTTCTATTGCTTTCAGAGATTCAAATTGGGTAAGAAAAGAAGGCCTGGAAAACACCCTTTGCTATGAAGCCAAGATATGGGGCTTTAAATGAGGTCGTTGTCATCTCTAGTCCAAGGATGAAAAAAGGACAATGAACAGAATAAACAGAAGAACAAATGTATGCTGGGTGGAAATCAGTTTGATAATTTTGTGAACACTGAATGCCCAGATTCCACCCCTGAAATTTAAAGTTGCCTTTTAAAAATTATACAAATATTCTCCTGTGTGCTATGCACCAAGCTTCCCTTTTCTATTTTGACTTTATACAATTACTAGGTGTAAACATAGGTCTTCCCTTATGGTCAGGGGAAGACAGTTCCTTTTGCTCAGAGCTACATACCCCCTTTTCCCTCTCTCCCTCTCTCCCTCCCTCCCTCCCTCCTTCTGTGTGATTGTGTGTGTGTTCATGAATGTGGAAGTAAGTGTGGGTGTTGGTTCTTACCTTCCATCTTGTTTGAAACAAGGCCTCTCATTGTTTGTTGCTGGGCTTGCATATTTCTGGGGATGCTCTTGTCTCTGATTCCCATCTTGCCATAGGAGCGATGGGATTACAAACACATGGACTGCTGTATCTTTATTCAGATTCATGTGGGCTATTGGGATCCAAGCAAAGTTTGGGGATCCAAATGTGCACCCTACCCATGGGCTACCTCACCAACCTGCGTGAGCACACACACACACACACACACACACACACACACACACACACACACACACACAAAATTGTGATGCCTTGAGATAACTGGTGATGGAAAGAAGTTGTAGAAGTCCTGGAATGCATTAAGTGCGGACAGAAAAGTTCTAGGCTGCTGGTATCTGGAAATGACAGTGATAGTGCTGTCACACCAATCCTTGGTGGCCCAAGTCGGACTCCATTCATCATTTCAACTAATGTAAACAACTTAGAGATTGAAATTTTCTAGAATTCCAATATTGTAATACATCCTGAAAATAATGTATCCCAGCATTGTGGTTTGATTATTAAATGACCCCAATGGACTCATGTGTTGGAACGCCTAGTCCCTAACTGGTGGTGCTATTTGGGAAAGTTATTAAGCCTTTAGGATGTGGAGCCTTGCTGGAGGAAGCAGGTCACTAGAAACAGACCTTGAGACTTCATAGTCTAGCCCCACTCTCTGTTGATTCTCTGCGTCCTGAGTGTGGCTGCAGTGTGATCAGCCAGCCTTCCGCTGCTACGGCCACGCTTTCCCTGCTTGTTGCTTATCTCCCCCACTGGCATGGGCTGCAGCCTCCTGAAAGTGTAAGCCCAAGTAAATCTTTTCTCCTTTAACTTTTGTCAGTGTATTAGACTACAGGAGCTGGAACGTAACTATGACACGCAGCTTTTAAAACTGCCCAAGTTGTCTTTCTTAGAACCTTTTGTGGCTCAGCTCACCTGGTCAGATGAAATTACATTATTTCTCTCTCCCCTTTCTTCCCTGAAATCGCTCCCATGTACCCTTCCTTGCTCTTTTTTGAATTTGTGGCCTCTTTACTCACTAATTGTTGTTACATGTATACATATGCATGCATATATAAAAATATATTCCTAAATATAACTTGTTCCACATAATTTAATTTAAAAATGCCATGGTTTTAGAGCCAGAATCTTTTCTAGCAATTGCATCCTCCAAATTGTATATACTAAGTGATGAAATAGAAACTATGTGGTTCATCTGGACAGAACAACCAATTGAAATTTGACTCAGCACCAGCAGTCTTAGGTTATTCTAGAGAATTCTCATTTTCTTACTTCTCCCATTCTATTGGGACAGATGAACAGAAAGTGCCAGAGTGGAGTTAAGTTAAAACAAAACAACAACAAAATCTTAAGTTTGTACTTCCAAGCCCCAGTACTCAAAATGAAATCCCTTGTATGAGGTCTGGGAGTGGGTTGGGACCTTGTGTGTAGAGAGCTGGTAAGCATGTCTGTGGTTGTCTTGTTCTATTTCACACTAGTGATGATTGAGTAGTATAGCCAGACTGTAGAGGACCTTTTGAAGGAGATCTGGTACTTCCAACTTCTTTTCATACAGTATCTGTGTTGGGGGTGTGAAATGAGAGAATACTCTTTCTATCTCCTCTGTGAGGGGAGTGTGTTAATTTGCTGAATTCTTCCTAAACAACTGACTCAGGTTCTTTCTACACAGCCATGAGTTAGGGCTAATCATACTTAGCCTGTAGTCTGTGTCCAGAGGCTTAAACAACCCATTGGATCTGGGGTTAGGCTTCAACATTGGATTGGAAACAGTGAGGTAAAGACTCAGTGTAAAGAAGATGAACTGAGGTTATGAGTGTGGAAGATTGTAAATGAAGGCTTTTCTCTGTCCCTCTCCATCCTGCAGCCACTTCCAAATAACCACTCAGCAGCTTATATTAATTATGAATGCTTGGCAGATGGCTCAGTCTTATTACTAACTAGCTCTTACATTTAAATCAACCCATTTATATTAATCTATGCATTGCCACGTGGCCCATGGCTTACCGGTCCTTTGGCATTTTGTTCCTTAGGGAGCTGACTTGCATCTCTCCGGACTTCTCCCTTCTTCATCCCCTTCTTAGTTTGGTTTTTTTCCACCTAACATTATCCTGCATGGCTATTGGCCAAAACAGCTTTATTATTAACCAACGAGAGCAACACACATTCACAGCGTACAGAAAGATCATCCCACAGCAGAAGATAATAAGAGTAGGTGGAAAGATATCAAGGACTGTGGCTCATAGATGTATGTGAAGAAACTTGTGGGGCCATGTAATGCAATGAAATGTATTTTTCGTGTATTGGAAATAAAGAGAGGTAATTTAGGCACTTGTCAATCATCAGAAGTCAAACCTGAACACTTTTCAGTAACCAGTATAACTAAGTTGAAAAAAGAATTAAGTAGTTCTGGTTTGCACAAAGGCGTACAGTCTCCAGTATGAGTACGTTCACACTTATGTAATGGCAGCCATACATGGGTCTAACTCAAAAGGACATGTGCTAGCATATTGTTACAATCCAATCAGTCAAAAGATAATAAGATAATATAGAGATAAATGATAACATGGAGGACGATGGAACAGAAAGACAGGTGAGCTATTTTCCTAAATTGCAACCTCAGTGCCACAGACGTATTAATGCTAATCTTAGAGAGGCTGCTTGTGTGAATGTGGAAAGTATATTGAGAGAAGCTTAATTAGTGTTGAAGGCGTTGAAGTAGCAGAGATGCCTAATGAGCTCGTTGTGCCATACTCAGAACTGATGGAGGAAGTCTTCTCTCCTGAACATTTCTTGGGAAATCATAATATATCCTTAACAAATAAATGTAATGTCGAAGAAAAGAGTCAGGTAACGGTTGGTTAGGTAACGGTTGATTAACTAACATAATGTGAAGACCCTGGGAGAAATATTATCGCACTCTAATAAGAAGCCTATCTTGTCATTTCTGAAGACCTCAGCAAATGCATTTCCTGCTCTCAGACCACTCCATGCTTAATGAAAGAAGAGATGACATAGGACAGGATCAACCCAAACAAGGCAGCAACGTCGAATTTGAAACCATTTACATTGATGATAAGCTTAAGTAAAACTGCAGGGGAATTTCCTGGAAAAACACAGGTGCAGACTACTTTTGAATTCTATATCTTCTTACACAGCCTTGTAAATAAGAGCAAGACGTTTCACTTTCTTAATAGCCAGAGGGGAAAATAAGACTATTGTACTGACTAAAGATCTTTTCACGAGCCACTGGCCCTTGATATTCACTGCTGTTGAAATATTTCTCCCAGTGTGAAGTCCTATAGTGGTCATGTTATTGCAGTCAGGATGAAAAGTGAATATTTGGTATAACGTGATGCCCTGGGATGATTGACTCCCTGCCTCTATCTCTCACAATTTCTTCCTCATATTGGAGCTTGTTTGGCCATAGGAGTATGTGCTCCCACCATTTATAGTATGGGTCTTTCCTCTGGGAAAAACACAATCAATGTCATCTTGGAATAGAGATAACCTTTTCCTGCTAATCATGGCAACAAAATAAGCAGAAAAAAATACAGAAATATCTTGATCCATGGTGACATAATGGAGTTATTGACACTCTCCAGTAGATGAGGGGATGTCCACAGAACCCTTACTAAGGATTTAAGCTATTACTTCATCTTGCCCCCCCCCCCCCCCCCCGCAGCTTGAAATTATCTTGGGAAATGCTAGAGTATAGAGGAAGTGGAAGGCTAACTGAAAGGGAGATTCCACGAGGTCATCATTCACAATGGGGTGGGGTTTGGCGACAGCTGTTTTGAGGTCACTCATGCTCCTGTAAGTAACCTCTCCATTTATGCTTCTCCAAATGAGCCCAATAAGCTCACTGATTCAGCCAGTTGAATTTGAGTAGAAACCTTACTTTAGTCTTCCATTGGTGCCCTTCTGGGGGCAGTTAATGTACCACCACCTTCCCCTGACATGGGTTGCTCATGCTGTCTGCATCTTTTGGGTGCTGTCCCTTATGAACTCACTCTCATATTCAAGACTCATCTCATTTTGCCAATTTTAATGTTGAATTTTTAGGTTTTGAGTTGTTTACTGATTCATCCATTAAAAATTATTTTTTTGTTTTTGAGATAATATAATTACATTATTCCTTCCTTCCTTTACCCCCTCCAAACCCTCTGATGTATCCCTCCTTGCTCTCCTAAATTCATGGTCTCTTTCTTATTAATGGTTGTTTCATACATGTATACTCCTAAATACATAAACACATCCTGCTCAGCCTGTATAATGTTACTTATATGCATATATTTCAGGGACTGACCACATAGTATTGGATAACCCATTGATGTACTCTTCCCTGGGGAACATTATTTTTTTTCTCACTCTCAACCTTCCTTAGTTGTCTGCAGTTCTTTGTATAGGGTTGTGGCTACCTGGGCATTCCCTTCTTTAAAACTTATTTTTCAGTTTCCAGGAAGTTAGATAATTGCATTTTATTTGATCTTACACTAGCAAGCTGACATTCTAATAACATTTTTCTGTTGATTAGTCTGTTGTTTCTAATTTTGAAACTGCCTATGCAATGAGAATCACTTCAAAAAAACTATTATAAGCCACACACTTATTAGAATTATGAGATTCATTCTTAAGTATGGTTACTCTTAGATCCTGCATACATCTGATACTCCTGGCATCCTGCTATTTTTTTCAAAGGATTTATTTATTTCTAATCCTATGTGTATGAGTGTTTTTTCTGTATTTTTGCATATGTACTGCATGAATGGTACTTGAGAATGTCAGAAGATGGCTCCAGATCCCCTAGAACTAGAGTTAAGAATGTTTGTAAGTCACCATGTGGGTGCTAGAAACTAAACTTGGGTTCCCTGCAAGAACAGCAAGTGTTTTTAACAACTGAGCCATCTCTCCAGCCCTTGGAATCCTATCATTTTACCCATCCATCCATCCATCCATCCATCCATCCATCCATCCATCCATCCATCTCTATCTTCTATCTATCTATCTATCTATCTATCTATCTATCTATCTATCTATCTGATCCTTGTAGTAGTCTCCTAATGGGGTTTTCTGCCTTTGGATTTGTTTCATATATAGAATCAGACCCTTCTTTATGAAGCCTTTATGAACCAATTAAATGATAAAGCCATGCTTGGATTCCAAACCTTGAGTTGTCTCCTGTACCATCCACCATCAAAGCACACACTCTTACAACTTTGCCCAGGCCCCACCTCTCTTGGTTTCAGGCCCCTTGCAGTACAGTATTTTCTTGCTCTCTCTGGAATATGAGGTCTCTACTCCTGTCAAATTCTCTTAGTCTGGAGGGACTATCTCCATATCCATAAGGGTTATTCCTTTACCTCCTTCATGTCTTTGCTCAAATGCCCCCTGTTTACTGAAGTCTTTTTTTCTCCCAATTGCAACCTCAGTTCCACAAACACACACATGACTGCTATTATCCCCTTTCCTGTATTATTTTTCTGTGATTTGTATGTCCTTCTTTTACATGCAAAATATCATTCTTATTGTCCATGACCTCTTCTCAGGTGAATACTGGATGCCAAATATTACCACAGAAGAGTATTTCAGGACCAGCCAGTATGAAGAAGGAGTTTGTCATAGAGATTTTAACATAAATTTAAGCATGAGGTTTACAGAAAGAGGTTGTATTAGTCAGAATTTTCTAGAGGAACAGAACTGAAAGAATTAATACACACACATATACAACACACACACACACACACACACACACACACACACACACACACACACACACACACTCATATGGGACTTATCAGAGTAGCTTATAGACTGGGTCCAAGTAGTCTAACAATGGCTGTCTTTAAGGGTCCCACAGTAGTTTAGTCTGTGAGATTGGATGTCTTAGCAGACCTAGTCTGGTGCTGGAGTCCTAGGAAAGTCCTAGAGAGATTCTGGTCTTCAGACCATGATGGAATCCCAAAGAAGTAGGTTCCAATACCAGGAAAGGAACGCCTCAGCAGCAGGATAGGTGAACTTGAATGAGATCATAGAGTTATTCAAAAGAAGAATTAGACAGGACTACAGTTGATAAGGCAAAATCCAGAGTCACAAGGTTTGCAGGGAGAAACTAAGACATTTTGTTGTTGTTGAAACAGGGTTTCACTATGTAGTCCTGGCTGACCTAGAACTGGCTATGTAAATGAGACTGGCCTTGAACTCACAGAGATACATCTGCCTCTGCCTCCCAAGTGCTAGGATTAAAGATGTGCACCACCAGGAATGCAAGCTTGTACAACCACTTTGGAAATCAATATGGCGCTTTCTTAGAAAATTGGGACTCAATCTCCCCCAAGACCCAGCTATACCACTTTGGGCATATACCCAAGGAATGCTCAATCATACCACAAGGTCACTTGCTCAGCTATGTTCATAGCAGCATTGTTTGTAATAGCCAGAACCTGGAAACAACCGAGATGCCCTTCAACTGAAGAATGGATAAATAAAATGTGGTACATATACACAATGGAATACTACTCAGCAGAAAAAACAATGACATCATGAGGTTTGCAGGCAAATGGATGGAACTAGAAAAAAAATCATCCTGAGTGAGGTAACCCAGACTCAGGAAGACAAACATGGTATGTACTCACTCATAGGAGGATACTAGATGTGGAACAAGGATGACTGGACTGCTACTCACAACACCAGGGAGGCTACCTGGAAAACAGGACCCCAAGAAAGACACAGGGATCACCCAATGACAGAGAAATGGAATGAGATCTACATGAACAGCCTGGACGTGAGTGGGGGTAGTGAAGGGCAAGGGTCGGGGGAAAGAGAGCTTGGGGGAGCGGGAGATCCCAGCTGGATCAACAACAGAGAGGGAGAACAAGGAATAGGAGACCATGGTAAATGAAGACCACATGAGAATAGGAAGAAGCAAAGTGCTAGAGAGGCCCACAGAAATCCACAAAGATACCCCCACAACAGACTGCTGGCAATGGTGGAGAGACAGCCCGAACTGACCTACTCTGGTGATGGGAGGGCCAAACACCCTAATTGTCATGCTAGAAACCTCATCCAACTACTGAGGGATCTGGATGCAGAGATCCATGACTAGGCCCCGGGTGGATCTCTGGGAGTCCAATTAGCGAGAAAGAGGAGGGTTTATATGAGCGAGAATTGTTGAGACCAAGATTGGAAAAAGCACAGGGACAAATAGCCAAATGAGTAGAAACACATGAACTATGAACCAATGGCTGAGGGGCCCCAAACTGGATCAGGCCCTCTGAATGGGTGAGACAGTTGATTAGCTTGATCTGTTTGGGAGGCAGCCAGGCAGTGGGACCAGGACTTGTATTCAGTGCATGAGTTGGCTGTTTGGAACCTGGGGCTTATGCAGGGTCACTTGGCTCAGCCTGGGAGGAGGGGACTGGACCTGCCTGGACTGAATCTACCAAGTTGAATCAATCCCCAGGGGAGTCTTTGCCCTGGAGGAGATGGGAATGGGGGGCGGGCTGGGAGGAAGGCAGGGGGGAGCGGGAGGGGGGAGAACAAGGGAATCCGTGGCTGATATGTAAAATTAAATTAAATTATAAAACAAAATAAAAATAAAAAAAGATGTGCACCACCACTCCCAGCTCTAAGATGCATTTTTACTGCAAACATAGTTTATAGTTTTATTTATAAGAGTCCCAGAAGTTTTAGGGTTATATGTAGAGAAATAATAAAGCCATATTAAAAACTCATATAGGCTTAGGTCTTAAGAATATAGTTCAGGAGATATGGCTAACTGGTTAAGAGCACCTGCTGCTTTACCAAAGGTCAGAGTTTGGTTCTCTGCACCCAAGACACATGGCTCACAACTGCTCGTAACTCCAGCTTTGGGGATCTGATGCCCTCTTCTGTCTTCCACAGACACTGATACACACATGCATGCAAACAGACTCACATTCATACACGTAAATGAATAATAAAATACATTAAAATATGCTCCATTGCTATTTTAACATTTGTATCTGAAATTTCTATGTATAAAAGGAATATAGTTGCTAAGCAGGCAACTGTCACACAATTTTGTTAATTGTGCTGAAATTCTTAGTCCAGCTGACAAGAAAGACTTCAACCAGACTCTGCAGTGAGGGGTTCCTTTGTCTTCCCATCTCCTGTTCATTTTCCTTCTCTTTTTATCCTGCCTCATCCATCAGTTTGCTTATGACCAGTTGATCCTCTTTGGAACATAAGTTCTTTAAGAGTAAACCTTTTCTTTCCTTTCATGTCAGTGCTATTATCTCGTAGGATGAGAATAGTGCCTGATGTGAAGTGGTTGCTAAAAAATTATGACTGTGTGTGATGCCATCCCATGAGCTGGGGTCCTGATTTGAATAAAAAGGAGAAAGGGCGCCAAGCACCAGTATTCATCTCTATGCTTCCTGGCTGAGGATGTGATATGACCAGCGGCTTCAAACTCCCGCCTCCATGACCTCCTCATCATAATGGATTGTACCTACCCTTGCTGTGAAATATTAATTGAAGATGTGTTACATTTGTTTATGCTGTGCAACATTTGTTTAATGATGCAAAGATGTGTTGCATTCTTTTATGTCGCATTTGTTTAACTCTGTGAAGCTGTGTTACTGTGCCTGTCTAAAACACCTGATGGTTAAGAAAGAACTGAAGGGCCAACAGCCAGGCTAGAGAAAGGATAGGTGGGGCTGGCAGGCAGAAAGGATAAATAGGAGGAGAAATCTGGGAAGAAAAAAATTGGGGAGCAAAAGGAGAAGGAGAGGAGGACTCAAAGGGCCAACCACCCAGCTACACAGCAAGTCACAGAGTAAGAAGTAAAGAACGGTATACAGAAATAGAAAAAATGTAAAAGCCCAGAGGCAAACGGTAGGATATCTTTCTGTATGCTGTGAATATGTGTTGCTCCCATTGACTAATAAATAAAGCTGTTTTGGCCTATGCCAAGGCAACTTAGAGGCAGGTGGGAAATCCAAGCAGAGATACAGAAACAAGAAGGGCGGAGTCAGGGGAGATGGGAGCTGGCCACCCAAGGAGCAACAAGATGCCAGCAGATTGGTAATGCCACAGCCACGTGGCAAAGCATAGATTAATGAAAATGGGTTAATTTAAGATGAAAGAGCTAACTAACAAGAAGCCTGACTTAGGCCATACAGTTGATAATTAATATGAGTCTCAGAGTGATTATTTTATAAGCAGCTGCAGGACCTCAGGGTCAGGCAGGACACAGGAAAACTTCCAGCTACAGTAGACAGGATAATTTAAGTTAAGAAAAATTATGTAGAAACAAGCCAAGCTAAGGCTGAGAATTCACAAAAAAGAGTAAGCCTCCATGTGGTTTATCTGGGAGCTGCGGGGCAGGCCCCCAAAAAGTCAAAGAGTAAGAAGAGTGAAACAACTGACTACATACCTTCAAATAGTGAATCAAAATACAATCTTCTTTTCTTAATTTTTTTTGGGGGGATCAGAGTATTTTGACATAGCAACCAGAAATACAGCAGTGTTTGTATAGAACAGCATTAGAAGCATGCTTGATTCATTTTTGAAAATTTGAGGATAAATTTAGAGGTAGCTTCCTATAATGACATGATTTCAACAAAATTTGATTTAGCATGTGTGGTAGTCTCCTGATAAGAAATAAAATGCAGTCATGTAAGATACATGGGGATCCTGGTGCTAAGCATAGCATATAATCATTTCTTCTTCCTGCCAGGTTCTCTTCCTACAGTTGAAGATGGAATTGACATTTGACCTTTTTATTTAAAAAACACAAATTATTTTGATTGGTAGAATTTAAGAAGCATATTGTTTTGTGTTATTGTTGATATATGTCAATTATGGACACAAATATATATTTAGCTTATTGGTTCTCAACTGCTGGTTATTTTGCCACCAAGGGAAACTTGGCAATGTCTAGCGACATTGTTGATAATTGAGTGTGTGTAGTGGGTGGGAGAGACAGAGAGAATGAGTACTTGTTACTTGCATTTGGTGAGTGTTGGCCAGGGATACTGTGCAACATTTTGAAATGCATAGAACAGTCCCCTAAACAATTATTGAAGTCTCAATGTGAGTAGTACTGAGGTTGGGAAAATGATGATGGAGGAAGGCATAGGACAGAAGCAAATGTGGGAAGGAGAAGGCCTTCAAAGAAGATCTGTGCCAGGGGTCTTGTTCTGTAACCTTTGAGACAGTGATCTCATCTTGAGTCTCTTGTAGATTCTTTCTGCTTAATGGTACAAGAAAGTTTGAAATTACATCCCAGCTGGGTGCTGTAGTGGAGCATGTACTATCATCTGAGGGCTTGATTTGGTTGACTGACTTACTCATCACTGCACTGCTATACCCTGTCACATGTGGCTGAGGAACTGAGCAGGTCTGGAGGCTGAAGAAAGCTGCTGCTGACCTGAGCAAATAATAGCTACAGAAATAAATCAACACCAATTAGTACAGTTATTTAGGCTTAAAGTAGGTTTTGCTAGTCATGGCTTCTCTCTGAGACAACAGATGGGTGTTGAAAGAATTTTACGGTGGAATAGTGGGGAGGAAAAGCCTAGACATGCAAGCACAGATCCTGGAAGCACGGGGCAGAACCTGTACCTCTTTCTGTTCATTTTTCCCTCATTGATTCAGATGCTCCCTGTCTCTGTTCCTACCTCCACTACTTTAGCCCCCACCTGTCCCACACATCACATAGTTTAAAAATTCACAATGATAACTAATGATAGAATGAATTACTAACTGACATTGAATGTCCTTTGCTTTTGCCCTTTCATTCTCTTTTAAAACTCATGTGCCAGTTGTCAGGGTTTGAGGGGAGATGAAAGGGTTTAACATTTACAGACTTACTTTCAGACCAAAGTTACCCTTTGGACATCTAAATGTCTTATACAGCTCCAACCTGTGCAAGAGTATGCGGTCCCATTCACAGAAATATCCAAATCTTCTCTGCTCCTGGACCTTAGTCCTACTCCAAAAGTTCTCCTGCTACTGTGAGGGAAGTTCTCAAAGTAAGATTTCACATGTGTCAATGGACAAAGCTGGACATTCCTGGCCATCTGTGCCTGTGAAAGCCACTGTACTGTCCATGTGTCCTATGGCTTCTCACCTAAGCACAGCTGCTACTGAATGGTGTTCCTCATCTGCTGCTGTTGGTTGTAGAGCTTAAGCAAAATGAGGGTCTTCTCCCCACTGTCTATTACCTGGACTTACATACAGCCAAACCTTATAAGCTGACACAAATGGCTGAGTTCTGTGTTCAATGTGTTTGTCTATTGAGGCTCAACACTAACTCATCTGACCAAGTGTGTGTTTAGGTAGAAGAGAATGGAAAGAAAGGGATGATCATTGTTTGGGTTAGCTTTGATCATCAACTTGACACAGCCTAGAGTCATTTGAGAGGAACATCTTGATTGAGGAATTGCCTAGATCAGATTGGCCTGTAAGCATGTCTGTGGGGGATTGTGTTGATTGTTAATTGATGTAGGAAGGTCCAGTCCACTATGGGTGCTACCATCCTCAAGCAGGTAGTCCTGGACTATGTAAGGAAAGTAGCTGAGTATAAACCAGTGTGAGAGTCAGCAAGCAAGCAACATTCTCCATTTTTCCTATTGTACTTCTTTGACTGTGAAGTTATTTCCTTGGTCAGAAGTAATTCTGTATGGAATACCAAGCAGGCTTGCCTTCAAGTTCCTCCTTGACTTCCCTCAGTGATGGGCTGTGACCTGGAGTTGTAAGCCAGATAAATCCTTTCCTCCCCTAAGTTGCTTTAGTTGGAGTGCATTATCATAGTAACAGAATGAAACTAGAATAGTGGCAGACATCTTTTCACCTCTGTACTGAAATCTTCCCCTTCTCCTCGGGGTCACTGTGGTGGTTTGAATAGGTACGGCCTCCATAGACTCACGTGTTTGAATGCTTGGCCCATAGGGAGTGGCACTATTAGGAGCTGTGGCCTTTTTGGAGTAGGTGTGGTTTTGTTGGAGGGAGTGTGTCACTGTGGAGGTGAGCTTTGAGGACTTGTGTATGCTCAAGCCACGCCTAGTGAGATAGCTCACTTCCTATTGCCTGAGGATCAAGATGTAGGACTCTCAGCTCCTTCTCCAGCACTGTGTCTGCCTGCATGCCTCCATGTCTTGCCATGATGATAATGGACTAAACTCTGAAACTTTAAGCCAGCCCCAATTAAATTTTTTCTTTATAAGAGTTGCTGGTCATAGCAATAGAAACCCTAAGGCAGCCACCTTATCATAAATACTCACCTTAGCAAAACAATGATGGAAAGAAGAAAGAACTGTTATTCTCTGTGATGGTTTGAATGAGAATGGTTCCCATAGGCTCATATATTTGAATGTTTGGCCCTGATTTGTTAGAACTGTTTGGGAAGGATTAGGAGGTGTGGCCTTGTGGGAGGAGGTGTGTCACTGGGATATGCGGGTTGAGGTTTCAAAAACCCATGCCATTTCCAGTTAGCTCACTCTCTCTGCTTTGTGGTTGTTGTGTCAATATGTGAGCTCTCAGCTACTGCTCCAGTACTATGCTTGCCTGCCTCCTGCCATGCTCCCTGTCATGATGGTCATGGACTTATTTTCTGAGACTTAAATTCAATAAACTTTTCCTTCTATAAGCTTCTTGGCCACAGTGTCTTATTACAGCAATGAAAACGTTGCTAACGCACTCCTGAAGTGTATGAACTCAGGATAAGAGATACTTTGAGGATGAGCATCAACCCTGTGAATGGTTTCACTTGTATTCCCAGGGTTTCTGGTGTAGTTGTTCAACTAGTAGAAACAGCCATATGGTGAAATTCCTAGGGGTGTGGTATGCACCATAACTTGTGCAAATGACAGCCCTGGATTAGGCAAGTGCACAACTCAGAGTCATATATTGTGAACTTATTTACTAAATCACCTAAATTCTTCACTGATTTCACTGATACAAGCCAATAAAATGCTAGTCTTAGACCAAGACTCCAAATGGTTAAGGACTCATTTCAATATCTAAAGCAAGTACTATCTATCTATCTATCTATCTATCTATCTATCTATCTATCTATCTATCTATCTATCTATCATTGTTTATCCCAGACTTAATTGCATGACCTTACTTCAGTATCTGCTGAATATTACCCCAAGACTAATTTCTAAGAATACATACCCTGATTAGAGTCTGTGATGTCTCAGCTAGAATTTAACTAGAATCTTAACAGACATGTTGAGCAGCTTCAGCTATCTCGTTCTCATGTTTTGCATTCTGAAGAATTATTCTCCATGTTTAGTCTTGGAAGCACAGAATATGTGGATTTGACATGCTCATCTTTTGGACAACTGCATAAGCAACCTTTGCCTCCTTCACATTCCTGAAGACCCCCGTGCCACACTGAACCTGGGACTTGGCAGTGTAACCTGTGCTTTTGCCTGCTTGTGAGTTGGGATTGACAAATAGAAACTGAAATAACATATCAGGAGTCTGTTGCTCTGTGTCATATTTCTGGTTCAATCTTCAGTTTAAAGCCTTGCTAGTAATAGAAGTGGTGACTGAGAAGTGGGAAAAGAGATTTGGACTTCCCATCAGAATGTCAATCAGTGAAATATCTTGACAAGATGACATATTATCTTCAGTGAAAGCATCATTGATGGATGCTCTAACATTGGATTAAATTCCCTAACCACAATCTAATCTCATTTTTAGGATCTGAATATCTTCTTGGAATTTGTTGTGTCAAAAACTATTTGTACTTTGGATCATATTTTATTACAGATTTAAGCATATACACTCTCACAAAAGAATTCATCCCACCTTCAAAATATAAGAAGACTATCCACAGAAACATGTCACTATTCCAACAAAATATTTTTTCTTAGTTGGTGGATGGATGTGTCAGTCCCTCCAGCTGTTAACCAAATGTATTAGCAGCTCACACAGATGTGTCCTTTAAAGTATTGAATTATCTGGTTTGCTACACCATACACTTCTATATTCTTGGCGATTTTTCCTCACTTAATGTCTCTGGAGGAGCTGGGGAAATGACCCAATGGGTAACATGCTTGATGTTACATAAGGACTTATTTCAGATCCTCAGTGCCTCATAATATGCATGTGTGAACACACACACACACACACACACACACACACACACACACACACACACACACACACACACATACACACCAGTCTAGAAAATATCACACTGACTGTGCATTTTTTCTAATGTAAAAGTTTACTACAAAAATTAACCAAGCCTTCTGAGTATTTAATTCCTTATTTCACTTAATGACAAAGAGCTAAACTTTCACTTTGAGTTCCAAATTCCACTTATACTCTATATCACAGGGATTGTACAATGTTCTTCCCTCTATGTAGAATATTCCCCTATCCCATCCCTATCCCATCCCCTCACCAGTTGCTGGGCTAACTTTACCTGAGAAGGATTTCATGATCCTTCCTCACTGATGACGTTCCCCTCCTGTGAATAATTCTGAATGTCCTGGATGAACTTTTTTTTGCTGTGTCTTTGACCCTAATTCCTTTTAAAATATAATATTATTTGTATTTATTTATTTATTTGTGTGTGTTGTGGTGTATATGTGATATGCATGAGAGTGCTTATGTGTGACTTTGTGTGTGCATGTGAAGACCAAAGCAGGGCATAGGATATCTTTCTCTGGCATGTTTCATCATACTACCTTAGAACAAGGTTTCTCACTGAAACCTGAAGCTGGCTAGTGAGATTTTAGGATCAACTTTTTTCTGCTCCATTATGCTAGGGTTACAAACACACCTAGTCATGTCTGACTTTTTACATGGATGCTGGGGATTTGAACTCAGGTCCTTATGCTTGCAAAGTAAGCTCTCTTACTTTGATGAGTCATATTCATCTCCTACCTGATGAGTCATATTCCTAGCCCCTTATTTTTTATTATTTGAGGCAGACTCTCATGTATTTCAGCCTGGCATGAAACTTTCTATATAACTGAGTATATCCTTGAACTTTTGATCCTCCTACTTCTACCTCCTGAGTACCAAGACTTTAGGCATATACCACTACACCTGATTTATGTGATACTGTGAATTGAATCCAAGGCTTCATGCATTCCAGGCAAGCACTCTACAAATTGAGCTATATCCCAAGTCCCTTCGACACTTATTTCTAAAGGTTTGTTTGCTTTCTGTCTTCACAGCAAATTTAAGCTTTTTGAGGGCATCAAGTCTCTCTCATTCATTTACTTATGCCTAGTCATTCCTAGTCTATGCAGGGAGTACACATGTCATTCAATAAGTATTTGTTGAATTAAGATTTAAATATTAGCTTAATCAGCTATCTATTCCCATTTCATGTTTTAAAACCCATGCCTGTCTCTTGCACCTAATATCAAATTTCCAATCTGCAACAGCTCCTTATTTCTATGTTCTTTATGTGGGTATTTGAGAAATTTAAGCAAATCAACAGATGCAGAAAGATGCCCTTTAATTTGCCTTCTATCAGTACGGACACACTCCTCCAAAGTATGCTGCCTTCAGAACAACACACTGTGATGGGATCACCCTCTTGCCCTGGGGAGTATGGAGAGCTGTACTCAAACCAAGATGAACTTGAACTTGACATTTCGGGTAGCCTATCTTATCAGATATACTTGAAGCTTCTTGTAAACAGAAAGCTTCTTGAGAAAAGCAGACTTACTAAACTTCTCTCCTTTAGTCTTATTGATTGTGTAGCTGAGTTTCAACTAATTTAATCTTTGGTGTTAAAACACATGAATCACTTTCAGGGTAGCAGAGCACTAATAGTCTCACCATCACAGCTAATTTGGGGTGTTCTGAGTTCTTAATTGTATAATAAAATTGAAAAAAATTAAACCAATGCTTTCAGGGTAATTCTATTAAAATGAAATATGGCTTGCCTTTAGTTAAAAGAAAAAGGATAGCTTTAAGGAATCAAGGGAGCAAAAGTAAATCCTTTCATGATCCTATTCATTATTCTCAGAAACAAAATGGATTTCTTTTCAGCATGTTGGAATAAATGAAGTTCTTTCTAAAATCATGACAAGTTTTATCTAGGGGTATGAAATTTTAAATAGGAAGAATAATAGCAAGGGATGAGCCTTTACCCAGGAACACAGAGATAAATGCTTTTTCTAAGGGTATGTGGATGTAGAAAATGAATCATCCTTGGACCTGCTTAGGTTTGCAACTCAGAAAGCCTGTGATGGTAGCGTGTATTTTTATGGTCAAAGTTCTCTTCTCTACTTGGATAATAGTGGATAACAGTGATATTTTGCATTTCTTTTGATTAAACAAAGCACAATAAAAAGTTAAGGTGATGTAAAAATTCTTAAATACCAATGTGCACTGAATTAATATCAAAACATCTTTAGTAAATTTGAAGGCATGATCAGAAATATTTGAGATACTACTTGTTTTGCATGAAATATTTCATGAACATAGTAATTCATGGACCTTGTGCATTGGGCTCTGTGAGTCCATGTTCATAACCACTGTTGGGGCTTATTTCATTTCATATATTACTTCTTATAAGCTTGACAGGATTTTCAAAAATAATTTTTTTTTGTTTTTTTGAGACAAAGTTTCTCTGTGTAGCTTTGCGCCTTTCCTGGAACTCGCTTTGGAGACCAGGCTGGCCTCGAATTCACAGAGATCCGCCTGCCTCTGCCTCCCGAGTGATGGGATTAAAGGCGTATGCCACCACTGCCTGGCTCAAAAATCATTTTTATAATTTCATAAATCTTCCTTTCTGCTGCCCAATCTATGAGAATATGTATGACCATAACTTTTCCCCTAGTGAGCAGAAGTTCTAGTTATTCATTTTTATTGGATTTTTTCAACATCTGATCATTTATTTGTTACTCTTAAAGACTTAATTTTGACTGGACTCAGGAGTAGAATCTCTGAGTGAGGACAACCTACATCTCTTGGCAATCTGTTCCTGACACTGCTTTGCCTTCCTTCATTCTCTTGAGTGAAAGTTGAGCATATTCTGCAGCCTCTTTCTCATTTTTCTTAGTGTGTTATTTCTTCAGAGAAATGCATTTGCTTTTGTGTTGCAGGGCACAGGGAGTAACAAGACCCTGAATCTTAGGTGTTTTGGTCCTGGGCTTCTTACCTATTTTTGTTTAAAGGCTTTCTGACTACATGTTGGATATCATCTCCTTTAGAGAGACTGAAAACTTTCAGATTCTGCTAGTTCCTTTGGATCCTGACCACTGAAGCACAGCAGTATCTCTCAGTCCAGGAATAGCCATTTCTCCCTTTTTTACACTAACCAAGTTGAGACCACTCAGATTGGCATCCACAATGAATTCTTGACCACACTTGCACTTCCTCTCTCCAGTTCCCCTAGGTCTATAAGAATGCTCCTTACTCAACAGCAGGAGCACTCTGCCATGAGTGTGCCTTGCTTCATGGGAAAACTCTGTTTGTTATTCCCACCACTGATTCAGATCACACATAATCCTTCCACTCTTCACCCAGAGCATCTGCAGCAACTTCTGTGGCCATGCGCTTCTCACAGAAAGTGCAAAGCTTGCCTTCTATTGTCCACTTCAGTGAATTTCTGACAGCTGGTGGCTGGGAAGGAGATATTTAGCTATCTCTTGCCGAGAAGGCATGATGAAAAAGAGCTTTATTGGATTTTCAGTGAGGTATTTCTCAATTGTGTGATCCACAGATGTCACATCTTGACTAGTATGGTGGTTTGAATGAAAATGGCCCCCATAGGTTCATAGGGAGTGGCACTATTAGGAGATATAGCATTTTTGAAGTAGGTGTGGCCTTGTTGGAGGAAGTATGTCACTGGGGATGGGCTTTGAGGTTTCAGAAGCTCAAGCCAGGCCCAGTGGCTCACTCTCTTTTCCTGTTCTGTATGGATTAAGATGTAGAACTCTTAGTTCCTTCTCCAGCACCACGTCTGCCTGTGTACCACTATACTTCCATGATGACAATGGACTAAACTCCAAATTGTAAGCCAGCCTATGGTGGTCTGAATAAAAATGGCCCTGGTAGGCCCACAGGCCTTGTTGGAGGAAGTATGTCACTGGGGATGGGCTTTGAGGTCTCAGATGCTCAAGCCAGGCCCAGTGTCTTACTCTCTTTCTGTTGCCTGCTGATCTGGATGTAGAACTCTCAGCTACCTCTCCAGCACCATGTCTGCCTGTGTGCTGCCATGTTTCCTGCCATGATGATTATGGACTAAACTTCTGAAACTGTAAGCCAGCCCCTACTAAATGCTTTCTTTTATAAGAGTTGCCATGGTCATGATATTGGATTCCATGGTATTAGATTCACAGCAATGAAATCCTAACTAAGACAACTAGATAGCAGACTCTTGGGTATTATTGAAAATCCCATAAACAGAGACAGTTTACTTTTGTTTTATTATTATTATTCATTATATTGAGTTTAAGGTGTCTTAGGCATAAGGAATTATTTCACATAGGATTTATAATAAAAAAATGTTGCCAATTAAACTAGCAAGATACTTCTGATATTGTTTAATTAAAAAAGTTTGAGAAAGGGTCTTGTGTATCCTGGTTGGCCTAAAAGTTGTTGCATAGCTGAGGTTCACCTTGAGCTCCTGATCCACCTGGCTCTGCCTCTTAAATGCTGGGATTGCAGTCAGGTGCTATCATGTTCTTTTTATGTGGTGCTGGGTATGGAACTCAAGGCTTCATGCATGCTAGGCAAGTACTCTACCAAGTAAGTTATATCTCCTACCTTTTATTTTAATGTAATTGATACAACTGTTTTTCATTTGCTTAGAAATGGATTTTGTTATATATTCAGGAAACGAAAACTACACGTGGCCTATAACGGTTGAGGTCTTCTTATTACTTCTTTCATTTGTGGTCTAGCTTGTCTATGCCACTTGCCATTGGAGTCATCATTGCCCATCTTTCCCCATATTGTTTTGTCTTATTGCCAGAGTCAGAGCTGAAACATTACTCCTAAGTGTTCTCCACTGAACACGTGTCTAGATTTTCTTCCAGGACCCTGAAATCCAAATTCTGCTAGTTAGAGAGCCCTACAGAATATTTTCAGACCCCTAGCATTCACTTTCTTTCTCAAGTTGTTGTGGAATGGTTTGTTGACTGAGACATAGAAGGGGTGCTGTGGCCCAGTTATGCACCTAGAAATAAAGTAAATTCCATAGTCACAGCCAAGCATGGTGGACAGCTTCTAAAATGGGTCCCCAAGATCTTTCGCTCTTGATATCCCTGTGTGACTCCTCCTCTAGAGCATGGGCTGGACCTAGTGACTTGCTGCTAGTGGATGGAATTGGGCAAATATGATGAGATGATCCTTTTGACATTAGTTACAGCAGACTTGGATTTCCTTTTGGCCATCTCACTCCTTGCATCCTGTGTGCATCTGTGCACACATGTTTCCTCCCACTAATAAGACCACTAGGTTTTTATGTTTTAGATGAGCACACTACATAGATCTGGCTGGCTTAGAACTTACTCTGTAAAGTAGGCTGGCCTTAAACACACAGAGATCCTTCTGCCTCTGTATAACTAGTACTGGGATTAAAGGTGTGAACCACCACCTCTGGCTAAAGAGTGCACTAGAGAAGGAAGTAAGAGCAATCTCTGGCCAACAGCTCATGAGTAAACAATACCTTAGTCCAACAGGTCATGAGAAATTGAATCCATCCAACAACAGTGTGAGCAAGCTTGGAAACAAGTCCAGTTCCAGTTGAATCTATCTCAAAGATAATCACATTCCTAGAAAACACCTCAATTGCAGCCTGTGAAAATTCTGTAGCCAAAAGATCCATCTAAGCCATGTTCAAATTACTGATCTGCAAATCTTTGAGATAATAAACACTGTTGTCTTCAGGTGCCAAGTTATGGGGTAATTTGTTATGTGGCGATAAATAACTCATGCATTAGCAACTACATCATGAACGTCACCTGGCTCATAGCAGTTATAAATTGCCATTGATTGAAAGATGCATTTCAATTTTAAAGATGATAAATCTGAATATGTAGTCTGCATTTTGAAATAAACTGAGTGGTAGAGTAGTTAACCCATGAGCTACAGTAATCCTTGAATGAAACAACTCTGCCTGTTTCAGTTATGAGTTTTCATGGTGATCAACCATAACAATATTTGGAAAATGTTTGCTGAATTGAATTTTCTGGATAATTTCATTATTGGACAAAAAAGGTTTGGCTAGGGATAGATCTTGAGAGAAAGAATTTGCCCATGGCCATGGCTTGGTGAGGTCTTATGCACCTCCCAAATGCTTCTTTTAAAGTCTAGCTCTCTTCAGTTTAGCAATAGCAATTGCTTCACATGTTTTGCTGCTTTAGAGGTCTGGCAGGACCTTCATGAATATGAAGGACATGAATTGAAGATACATTTAATATCTTAATATATATTTAAATTTTATTTCATATATTTATTTTTCAGGGCATATGCGCACGTGGAAGTCAGAGGACAATTTGCAGGAATCAGTTCTTTCCTGCCATGTGGGTCCCAGAGACAGAATTCAAGTCACTGGAGACTAACACCTTTATCAACTGTGCATCTCACCAGTCAAATCTCTCTCCTTCCCTCTCTCTTGCATGCATGCATGCATGCACAGTCTCATGTATCCAGTTTCCCTCTGAAGTCACCGTGTGAGGAAGGATGACTCTGGAGTTCTAATGCTTCCCCTTCCACCTCCTGGGATTACAGCTGGCACCACTACACCTGGCTTATACTGTGCTACAGATTGGACCCAAGGCTCCATGCAGGTGAGAGAAGTCCTATGTCAGCTGAGTCATATCCCAAAGCCTAATAATACAATTTTAAATGTATGAATCATATACTATCCTTTCATGCTTTTTCAGAGTTTTTTGTATATGTTTGCATGTGTGTGCTCATGTGTGAGTGAATCTGTGGAGGCCAGAGGTTGATGTCAGGTATCTTCCTCAATCTCCTCCATCATTCTCCTCTTTAGTTTTTAAAGATAGAGTTGCTAACTATTCATGGAGCTCATTTGGCTAGACTGGCCAGCAAGCTCTAGGGATCCTCTTGTCTCTACTTCCCCAGTGCTTGAATTCAAGGGCACACCCAACTTTACTTATGTGGGTGCTGGGGCTAGAACTCAGGTCCTCATGATTAGAGGAGCATTTATAATTTGTCAGATAATGTGTTAATTCTGTTATATAGTGACTTCACTTATTTGCCTAAATCACTCCATGAAGTAAGTAGTACTTTTAGTTTTATAGATGAGGTTGCATGACGCTTAGGGAAAGTAAATAACTTGAAAAGAACATTCAGTTACTAAGTGGTAGAAGCAAGTCTTGAACTTGGGGCTTTATTCTCAAGTTCTATCTTTTCACTTACTGAACGTGATTGCTTCTTCTCCAAGTTATTGTTGCCTTACATATGGTGTGTGCTCAATAGCTATTTGTTGACTCCAAGTCATTAGTGTATACCTATTGATTTCCCATCATGTATGTACTAGGCATTGAGTTAGTCAATTACCTAAGTACAAGGTATTTGTACATTTCAACATGGAGGAGTTAGTATTAAAAAATCACATCTTCTAATATAGCAAATTCCTTCAGAGAAGTAATAAAGTCCATTCTAGGAAATCTCCATAAATTTGTGTGAGAAATAAATTTCTGCTATTTTGCAACAGGACCTTAAAATGATCAACCAATTGTGCATTTATTTATTATCTATTCTTTCCTTTGATTTAAAAAAATCAACCAATCTACATTGTGTCACTATTTCAAATCTTTGTTTTGAGATGCAGATACAGTTTTGAATTATTCAAAAGGAATCACAATGAAATTCCTCTGTGAATGCTATCAACAAACTGGCACCTCTTTTCCTGGAAGATGGTTATAGCAATGCAGTATCTTCAAGATCTTGGAGAGAAGATCTTGGGATAAACAATCTTTTAGGAGCCTTGTGATTCCCATTTAATTAGAGATGAACTGGATAAGCTTTCTATCTCTCCTTAGGATTTTTAATAAAAGTAAAAAATAATTTCATGACACATTTTTCTTTGTAAAATATATGGCTTTGTTGAATTACTTGGAACAGTTGTTATAAAGGAAATAGGGAGACTGGGTAGCTCATGTCTTTAATCTCAGTGCTTGAGAGGCAGAAGCAGGGTGAGTTTGAGGCCAGCCTGGTCTACAAAGCAAGTTCTAGGTCATTCAGGGCTACACAGAAAAACCCAGGGCTACACAGAGAGACCCTGTCTCGAAAAATCGGGAAAAAATGTTTCAGGAAGTAGATGAAAAAGGATATGGTGATTTTGAAATTTTCTAAAGAATGTACTAAATATAGAGGGCCTTCGGCTTTCTTATAAAGAAAGTTCTAGATTTCTTCTGACAGGAATATCAGAGAGACCTTTTAAGATGCAGAGGAACAGGAAAAGGACAGCTGATTCTGTGTCTTGTAAACTGGCTTTTCTTAAAGGATGAGAAAAGTATGTTGTAGGTTGTTTTGGCTCTTTTGGGGGGCCCGCCACCCAGTTCCCAAATAAATCACACATGGAGGCGTCTACTTAATTATAAATGCCTGGCCTTAGTTTGGCTTATTTCTAGCCAGCTTTTCTTAACTTAAATTATCCTCTCTATCTTTTGCCTCTCAGCTCTCTTATCCTCTTACTTCTGTAAATCTTACTCCATGCCTTGCTGTGTAGCTGGGTGGCTGGCCCATGAAGTCCTCCTCCTCCTCTGGCTCGTTCCTTTTCTCCCTTCTCTCTGATTTCTCCTTCTATTTATCCTCTCTGCCTGCCAGCCCCACCTATTTCTCTCTCCTGCCTCATTATTGGCCATTCAGCGCTTTATTAGACTATCAGGTGTTTTAGACAGGCAAAGTAACACAGCTTCACAGAGTTAAACAAATGCAACATAAACAAAAGTAACACACCTTAAAATAATATTCCACAACAATAGTATCTATTTCTCTACATCCTTCTCTCCCCTCATGGTTCTGTTGTCCCTTATCCTAAGGTTGGAAGGATGGGAGAAGGGTCAGGGGAAGGGACCCTTGGTTCAATTACAGGAGACTAGATTTTTCTTGAACAGGACACATGATGACTAAAGCTAGCTTTTCTTTTCAGTTTTTATTTTCCCAACCACTTTATCATTTGTTTATTGAAAATAATCTTCCCTGAATGTCAAACTTGCGCCAGAAATGATGACAGGAATTGACTACACTAGGCCATACAAAACACATTTACTACAAATGAATTCTTTCTTGAAACACTTCCAGGGCACAATTTGGCTCATGAGGTGGCTCACCAGGCTCACGCCTCAAGTGATTTGGGCAGTATATGCCTTTCGGAGCTCACATTCTACAAAGGATCTAGGAAGCAAGTAACAACTCTGTCTTTTGATAGTTGCATGGAAGCTACAGTAAGTGTATCAAGAATAACCACAATGTTTGGCAGCAGCCTCTAACAACATGAAGGTCAGAGAGACTTGGCGGTAGTGTTAGTGCTAAGGAGTTTGGAAAATGTGTTCTAGTAAGAGAGAACACTCAACGAGACGTCTTCAAAGAGAAAGAGATGAGCGATACCAAAGTGGTTGATATGTGTTTCTAGGGAGAATGGTTAGCAATAAGAGTAAGACAAGGAGGCTGTGCTAGGAAAAACAGTCAGACTTTTCCTAAATGCACAGCAGAGTTACTGTGAAGTGAGCTAAGGAGGTGGCTGAGTTCACATTCATGTGAGTTGAACTCTCTTGCTGTTTGTGAACGTGTTGTCAGAAAACAGACAGAGAGACAGAAGGGCAGACCAATCAGGAAAAGACTGCAGAAGTCTGTGTGGCATGGTGTAAGGTATGATCAAGGAGATGAACTTGAGACATATTTAGAGGTAGAACCAATGGCAAAAGTGGAGCATGGGCTGAATGTTTGTGTCGGAGGACCTGGGAAGATGGTGGGACCATTAGCCTGGGTGACTGGAAGAGAGAAGAATTGGGGCATAAAGCCAGTGGCTCCACTTTGTACAGGCCGAGTTTGAGACACTTTTCTGATACATGTGGGGAAAATGTCAGGATTCATGGAAGGCCAAAAAAGGGCATCAGATTCCCTGGAACTGGAGTTCCAGGTGATAAGGAACTGCTTGATGTGGGGGCTGGGAATTGAAGCTGCATCCTTTGGAAGAGCAGCCAGTGCTCTTAACCACTGAGCCATCTCTCCAACCTCCTAAGTCCCATTATTAAAATATGTCCTTCATTGTTGTAAAATGGGGTCAAAGTACCAGTGGTTATGCTAATATCTCTGGTTTGGGCCCTAAAGAACAGTTACAATACTTGCTGCTCTTGCAAAGGATTGGAGTTTGGTTCCCAGAATCCACAAACAGTGGCTCACAATTGCATGTAACTCTAGCTCCAGGGGCTCCATTAACCTCTTCTGGTCTCCAAGGGACCACATGCATTCTCCCATACATGCCTAAGTAAAATCTAAAAGGAAAGATCTCTCATTTTCTGCTATTTCTTACCTCCTTTTTATTAACTCTTTAGTTTAGTATACAGAGTAGTGGGTTTCTTTGTGGTGTTTAAATACATATTTGTACCTTATCTGTGTGTGTGGTATATGTGTGTCTGTCCAAGTGTGTGTGCTGGTGTGCTTTTCTGTGTGGGGACACCTGGAGGTCAGAGGTCAATACCAGATGTCGCCCTCAACTGTCCCTCACTTTACTTTTTGATCAGATTTCACTGACCCTGGAGCTCACCATTTTGGCTAGACTGTCTACTTAGTGAACTCCCAGGATCTGTGTATCCCTTGCTTCCAGCACTGACTGGGCTTACAGATACAGTGAGGCTATGGCCAGCTTTTCTGTGGGTGCTGGCAAACCGAACTCAAGTCCTCATCCTTGAGCAGAAGCACTTTACCTACTGGTCCATCTCCTCAGCCTTTGTGCTTTAGTTTTCTGCAGCATCTGATGGAATATAACAGAAAGAACAAAAATTTCCGAGGAGGAGATGCTATGAGATTGAGAAACAGGAGACTGATGGCTGATGGAGGGAAAATGATGCAAAATCTGCCACTCACATAACACACTGTCCTTCTGAGGACCAGGAAAAAAGATAAGGATCATAGATCAACAACTAGAAAGCAGGCGAGGAGTCAAAGCAGAGTATTTTCTCACTGTATAGCCTTGACTAGATGGTTGCTGACTTGAGCTGTTGAAGCAAAATTGACCCATTTAGTGTTCAAACTGTGGTAAAATCTTATTTAATGAGAGCTAATGAGCCAGAGCTCTTATCCAGTTTCTTTCTACATCTGGGAGAAACAGTCAAAGGTTACTAGAAAAGGAACTGCAAATTCACAAGGATGGGTTCAGGCTCTACTTTAAAAGTATCAGTTACCACATCTTTTCATATAAATAGCAAAAGAGTAACTAGGAGCTAACTGAAAACTTAAAGACCTTTACTTACTGTTCACATGGCATTAATTTTATTATATTTTCAGAATGATCTGCCAGGACTGTTGGAGCAAACAGTATTGTATAGCATATCTTAAAAATCTTATTCTAGCTGGGCAGTGGTGGCACACGCCTTTAATTCCAGCACTCGGGAGGCAGAGCCATGTCGATCTCTGTGAGTTCGAGGCCAGCCTGGGCTACCAAGTGAGTTCCAGGAAAGGTGCAAAGCTACACAGAGAAACCCTGTCTCGAAAAACCAAAAAAAAAAAATCTTATTCTCGCCTCTATTTTTCATCTTCAATTTTCTCATAAATTCCAAAATAACTTCCAGTACTCGATTTGTTTTAGAAGATAGAGTAGTTCTGGAATATTCCTGCTTGCAGATTATGACCCTTTCCCCAGGCCAACTCAGTTTAGTGCTTAATGACAATTTTTAAAAATGTAACTTTTAAGATTTATTTATTTTACTCTATGTAAATGGGTGTTTTGCCAGCATGTATGCCTGTATACCATGTGTGTGACTTGCCCTTGTAGCGACCAGAAGAGAGTGTTGGATCTCTGAAGTTACAGACAGTTGGGAGCCATGGTCATGTGGATGTTAGGAATCCAACCTGGGTCCTCTGCAAGGGCAGCAAGTGCTCTTAACTGATGAGTCATCTCGACAATCTCCAACTTCTTTTTCTTTAATCCTACCACCTTTAAGGAAAAGTTACATTCTTTCTAGGTATCTCATTAAACAAGTTTTCATTTTGTCATAGTCATGATGCCCTTATTAATTTTGGAAGCAGACTTACACTTTTTAGCATATAATTATGAAAATTATTTTTGTAGAAACTGAGAGGTTGATTATCTTGAATTGCAAATATGACACAAACCCAAAAAGTTATATTTCTGACACTTGTCTTGCCCCCATAAAATGCATGGAATATTTCAAAATTTTTGGAAATGCAATGGTTTATAAAATATTTAGTTTTATTCGCTTAAAAATTTTGTTGACTTTGTCATGTATAGCCAAAATAAACACAACTGTGTCAGGATGGAACACAAAATAGTTCTATTCAAAAACAGACAAGAAATAGTTCCTCTTATAAAAATTTAGACTAATGAATCCAGTACAGTGCTGCCCACTGTCATCCAGAGAACAAAATATGTATTCTCCACAGGAGTCCTAGAGATATTTCATTATTCATGACTGCCTAGGTATTCTTTGTTATTTTAGAAGGATTTTTGGCTAGTGCTATAGTTTGCATGTGTTAGAAACTTAATCCCCAATGCAACAGTGTTGACATGTAGGATCTTTGTAAAGTGTTTGAGTCATGTAGGCTTTTCTTTCATGAATGAATTAATTCTGGTCAAAATAAAACAAAACAAAACAAATAAATGAGCAGCAACAACAATAAACCAGGCTTGTGGAAGTGAGTTAGTTCTTTCTTGCCCTTGTGCTTCTTACTGTGTGAGAATAGTAGGAAGGCCTTTATCAGATACTATGCCTTGATCTTAAACTTTCCAGGCTTTAGAATTCTGAGGAAATACATTCTGTTCTTTAAGTTACTCAGCTTCAACTATTCTGTTATAGAAGCAGAAAACTGGAGTACACTGTGAGTTTTCCTGACATCTTAGCATTGGTATCCATAAAGACCACTTCTGCACATCTCAGATTGTCATCCTCTCAAACTCTTGTACAGGGGCTGAGATGGTACAGAAGCATCTAAGGAATCTGATTCAGATGCTTGTAGATGACATTTGAAGAAACATTAACTAGTACAGATAGGCACATTGATCTTTAGAATCTCATCAAAACCTTTGTAAGTGAAACTCCTGAAATGAAAAATACATACAACGCTATCTCACGCTAGTCAGAATAGTTAATCATTATGAAAACAGTCAACAACAAATACTGACAAGAATTTTTGCAAGAAGGAACCCAGATATATATATATATATATATATATATATATATATATATATATATATATGATGGAAATGTAAACTGATACAGTCATTATGGACATCAGTGTGGAGGTTCCTCAAAGCTAAAATTAGAAATACCATATAACCCAGCTATACTACTATACTCAAAGGACTTCAGGTCAGCACACTACAGAAATACTTGTACATCCATGGTTATTTCAGGTATGTTCACAAGGGCCAAGTTATACATTTAGCCTACATGTCCAACAGAAGAATGGATAATGAAAATATAACATATTTACAGAGTGGAATTTTATTCTGCTGTAAAGAAAAATAAAACTATACTGTTTGCTGAAAAATGGATACATGTTAACAGAAGACCCAGAAAGACAAATATCATATTTTTCTCTCAGTTGAAGATACTAGACTGTGTAGAGATACATATAACATAAAACATGTACTTAGATGGTGTATATATATATATTTATTTCATGAAGGAAGAAGACTAGTGGTAGTCTAGAGGAGGAGAAAGATGAAGGTATAGGGATGAATATGATCAAAGTACATGATGTACTTGAATGAAATGTCTTTATGAAGCCCAACAATAAGTGCAGTGAGTACATGCCAATTAAAAAGAAAGAAACCTACACAATTGGATTGAGAGCCACTTTCAAAGTAGAAATTGGGATTTTAAAAGCGCATTGGAGTGTGCAATGTGGCTTTGCAGTTGTCAGGAACTATGGGAAGCAGAGTTGCTGCAATATCAGAAGATGCACAAGGTTGACTATAACAGATACAGATCTGAGAGAGGCTGGAATCATTAGATCAGCTGTAATCCTTGTTTTAGCCATTGTTATTGTTAATATGATTTTTCATTAACAGGTAAACATGCATAAAGCAAGTCTTGAAATATTCAGGCAAATGTGTGTGTGTATACATACATACATACATACATATATATATATATATATATATATATATATATATAATTTTATTTTTGTGTATGTAATATTGGTACAGTTGCCCACAGAGGCTAGAAGAAGGTGATAGAGTCCTCGGAACTGGATTACAAGCAGTTATGAGCCACCAAACATGAGCATTGGGAATTGAACTTGGGTCCTTCATAAGAGAGCAAATGTTCTTAAACACTGAGCCATGTCTCTAGTCTTTTTTTGTGAAAATAAGCCAAAACATGATCAGTGAAAGAAAAAACTCAATTGAATCATTTATCAAAAGATGTTTTCTTGGCACCCAACGTGTTGACAAGAATTTCCACCTAAAACCTGAGAAAAGATTTTAAAAGGGAGCTAAAAACAGCTTCCTAATTGTCTCTCTCAAATGAGCTGCAGCTGCCGGTTTGAGCTACTGGCGGGTTCCTAGCGTGTGCGCTCGACCTACAGTATGGTGGGAATGAGGCCTCTGCAAGTGGCACATTAAGCTGCGTGGTGGATTTAGCCTTTGCTAGTACAAAACAAAAAAAGAGGTTTTTGGGCTATACGCTGCTTGGATAAAAACATAGAGACCCATGATAGCTCCCAGAGCTGGTGAAAAATGAACCACAGCCATGTTGGGAAGCTGAGTTGGGCAGAGCCAGCAGCCACAGCTGCTGCAGTTTAAAGCAATAGATTCACAATAAGACAGATTCAGATGTAATAGTTTACAATGTGTGTAAAATATACGTAGGCTTGAAAGAGACAAAAAAGGTGATACATAAGTTATATAAACAAATACATAGTTTTAAAAAATAAAGTCTTTAAAGAGACAGTAAAATTAATATAAAAAATAAGCCACGTAAAGATGAATATTACACAGAGAATCTGGATTGTGTTGTCTTTGGGACTTTTAACTGCAGAAAAACATTTGATTGTAAAAGCTGTTGAGTTATGCCAAAATGCATATTTTAAAGATACCTTGACTTCAAAATTTGTATATAAGGATATGTTGCTTTGGAAAGGAGACTCTGCTTTTGTTCCCACAGAAAGCCAAAGGCTATGGATTTGTTCCAGATTAAGATACATCAGGTCTGACCAGCCAAGACCCCCTGAAAGGTCTCCGATGACACCATGGCCCAGATGATCCAACATCCAGAATGGTTTGAAGGCAACTGGCTCAGATGATACAGCCTCATGGACTATTCCATAATCCTAAAATTTTCTTTGTGTCCCCATAAGATACAGTGCCCCCTCCAGCCGGAAGTAGTAAGAGAAGCTACGCCCAAATTCCCAAATTATATGTAATTTTACTTTGTTAAGGTTAAAACCTTCCTTTTTGGAAAAAAAAAGAAAGAAAAGAAAAGGGGAAGTGCTTTGGGATGGTCTGTATGTCAAGTGTGTTGCTGATTGGTCAATAAATAAATCACTGATTGGCCAGTGGCCAGGCAGGAAGTATAGGTGGGACAAGGAGGAGAATAAAGCTGGGAAGTAGAAGGCTGAGTCAGAGAGACACTGCCAGCCACTGCCATGACAAACAGCATGTGAAGATGCCGGTAAGCCACGAGCCATGTGGCAAGGTATAGATTAATGGAAATGGATTAATTTAAGCTGTAAGAAAAGTTAGCAAGAAGCCTGCCATGGCCATACAGTTTGTAACCAATATAAGTCTCTGTGCTTACTTGGTTGGGTCTGAGCAGCTGTGAGACTGGCAGGTGAGAGAGATTTGTCCTGACTGTGGGTCAGGCAGGAAAACTCTAGCTACATTTTCTCCTCAGAAAGACTTCATTTGGTTGCTGCAATACCAGTGGACTTGAAGGCAACAAGCTATAACCCAAAAGTAAACTTGAACCTTCTCAACTTGTTAATGTGTTGCATACCTATGTGTGTAAATGCAAGTAATAATCAGCAAATACTAAACCCATTAGTAACAGATGCAGAAATACATCACCTGGCAAGTTGTATTTGTGCTTGATAAGATCTTTTGTATTGAAAGGAATCCATTTTATTTGTCAAGGTACACATTAACTGAAGGCCTCAGCTTAGAACACTCTGTAAAAGGACAACATTGGCATATGCTCCATATAGTTTCTGTTCTACAACCTCCTATTCTTTAAAAAACTTTTTTGAGTGCCTGTTCTAGAGGATGAGTGGTTAAGCGATGACACAACCAGCTTGAGGCAAATTATCTAAAGGCAAAACTCTAAGAAATAGTTTTTGAGCAGATGACCATACCAAGCTCAGTTAGAAGCCCAGAACTTCATGAAGAAAAGGACATTGCCTTTTATTTGTCTTAAATCCTGGACAATGTAGATGCTAAAGCATTCATAACAAATGAGGTAGAGGATATTTAAGGAGAAATTGTATAGTTCAGGAGTTTATAACTATGGTATCATGACCATGAAACTCATCTACTCATGCTGTGGGTGACAGCCCTCTTCTATGTAGACATTACTGGAGTTCAAGTTGTCTTACTCACGTAAAGGGTGTTAAAATAAAGCATTTCCTTCTGTTTTACTTGTTTTCTTGTCTTTTTTATTAATGTCTTGAAAATTCAAGTCTCATAGCTGTAAGCAAAAGGGAATACACCTTCAATTTATAAAAGTAGCCTTTACTGGAGCCATCTATCTGCTTCCATGACTGTGGCAAAGAGGCAGTATCCTCGTTAGGGTTACTATTGCTGTGTTGAAATGCCATGAACAGATAAACTTGGATAGGAAAGGGTTTATTCAACTTACAGTTCCACATTACTGTTCATCATTGAAGGAAGTTGGGACATGAACTCAAGCAGGGAAGGAACCTAGAGGCAGGAGCTGATGCAGAGGCCATGGAGGGGTGCTGCTTACTGGCTTGCTCTCTAGCTTGCTCAGCCTGCTTTCTTATAGAACCTAGGACCACCAGCCCATGGATGACACCACCTACCATGGGCTGGGCCCTCCCCCATCAATCACTAATTAAGAAAACGCCTATAGCAGGATCTCATGAAGGCATTTTTTTCAACTGAGTCTCTCAGATGACTTTAGCTTGTGTCACGCTGACACAAAATGATCCAGCACAGCCAGGAAGAACTAGTTTTTATTCACTTCTTTCTTTGTCCTACCTTATGTAAAAGGAAGACTAAACCTTTTTGGGAAGAGTAGTGTCCACAAAGAGAGGTGCTGTGGTTTCACTATGATTTGTCCCCCCAAAACTCATGTTGAAATTTGTTTGCCATCATAGTTGCATCAAGAAGTGGAACCTTTAACAAATGATCAGGTCATTAAGAGTGAATAATGCCTTTCTTGTAGAAGTGGGCATATTCTTTGCAAAGGGGATTGTGCTACAGAGGGAAGCTTCCCACATTTTCACCTCTTCCTCTACTTTTCTACTGTCTAATGATACACCGTCAGGCCCTTATTCAAAATAGCCAGCTGATCTCAGACTTCTAGCTTTTTAAAACTATAATTGAAATGATTTCCCCTCCTTCGTAAATTACCTAGTCTCAGATATTCTGTTATGGCAATAAGAACTAGACTAAGGCAGAAAATTGGAACCAAGTAGTAATGTGTTTCTGTAGCAATTGCTGAAAATGTGAAGTTGAACAGCAGTGGTTGATTTGGAAAGGAAGGTAACATAAATTCCCTTCGACGTGGTTTATTAGAATCAAAGGACCTCAAGGCCAACGTTGACACTTGAGGTGGCAGGAAGAACATTAGACATAGTGTGGCCTCAAAGGGAAGGCGAGGCTTCCTTTTAAAGCCCGGAGATGACCTTTACTGATGGAGATTGTTGTGGGGAAGACAGAGAGAAAGGAGTTGACATGGGCAAGGGGAACACAGATGAGCCTTTTCAGAGAGCAGTTTTCAGGGCATCTCTCCCAGCAAATCCCAAGAACAGAGGAAAGATCTGACCTTTTATAAGCTTTTGGGGGTAGCAGGAAGTTTCACAGTATGTGATTTAGCTCAGCACAGCGTATATAACAAAGAGTGTGGAAGAGCCTGGTAACAAAGATTGAGAGCCATTAAGTCACATCTCAATCTGCTTAACTTTGTTCCAGAGATAGGTGTGGTGTGCAGGCCCCTATTCTAACAGAAGTGTCTTTGGAACTGGATAACAGGGAATGCTGGGGATAGATTTGAAGAAAATGCTGGATAAAGCATGGAATTGCGTTGTCAGTGTCATTGATGACTCTGATAAAGTCTCAGAAGACTAGATGACTCAGGAGTTATGTTGAGCAGAATGCTGATAAAAATATGGACAAGAAAGCCAAGGCTATGGCTTAGTTAGTAGAGTGCTTGTCTAGAATGTCCAAGGTCCTAAGTTTGATCCCCAGCACTGTATACACCAGTCATGGTGGTACACATATATAATCCTAGAACTTGGGATGTGGAAGCAGGAGGATCAGGATTTCAAGATCCTCTTTGGTTACATAATGCCTTCCAGGCCAGTCTGGAGATACATGTGACCCTGACTCAAAATAAAATAAAGAAAAAGAAAAAAAATGCTTGATATTAGGATTGTTTAGAGTGCTTGCCTGGAAATAAGGAGAATAAAACCTATGCTGGTAGGTGTCGAATGGAAATGAGGAGTATCTTATTGGAAGCTTGTTACACAGTTTCATGGGATTTGGCTGCATCATGTCTATGCCTTAGGGCTTTGTGGAAGGCTGAATTTAAGAGTAATGAAGTAGGCTATCTGATGGAAGAAATATCTAAATAGCTAAGCTTTCAGAAAGCAGTGCAGCTGCTTTTAACTGCCTACACTAAACTAAGATAGGAAAGGGGTGACCTAAAGGCAGGGTTTAATTAAAAGGGAAGCAGAGTGTAAAAATTTGGAAAATGACCAGCCTGGTCATGTAAAGAATAAAAAATGTGTCCAAGAGTTCTGCCAAGCAACTGTTTCTAAAATGATTAGCTCAAACAGAAGGGAGCCAGGTAGTATTTGTCAGGATAATGGGGAAAAGACCCTTAAGACATTTCAGAAACCCTTGAGGCTGTCCCTTTTATCACGGGCTCAACATTTTAGGGCCTTGTGGATGAAAAAGACTTGCTTCTCAGGGCTGCCTGGGGTCTCTGCTCTCTGCATTTTGGCATAGTGCTTCTTGGATGCTCCATCACTTTCTCCAGCAGTCCCAGGTGCTTCTTGTGCTGTAGCTCTGCAGGGTGCAAGCCATACATTTTAGTGGTGTGCACCCGGTGCCAACTCTGTTGGCATACAGAAGTTAAGACCTGTGGAGGTGTAGTTTCTTCTACCTAGATTTCGAAGACTATATCAGAGAACCTGGTGCCTCAGGCAAAGAGTTGCTGCATGCTGGGACAGGCCTGCTTCCAGGACCCCTGAACTGTAGCACTACTGCAGCATGTGAAGTCCTTTTAGAAAAGAGGCAGACACAGCAGTGTGCAAATCAGATAGCTGAAGCCTGAATGGAGTCAGTGAAGCCAGACAGGAGCTGTCCCAGTGTGCTGAGGAAGAGCCGGTGGGGTGAATGATTGATTCCATTCTCCCTTTTTTCTCGAGTCCAGGCTCTCAGGCCCTAAGTTGATAGGGTTGCAAGCAAAGAAAGAACCGCTGTCCCCTATCTTTACTACTGCCACATGGCATGGGTCGGACATTAACCAAGCCCATTCTCCTATACAGACAAAGAATGACTCCTATCACATAACTTGAGTCATATATGGCCAGCTCCCTTACCTGGGTCACAAAGCACAGGTCACATATTAATTAACCATGCTTCCTCTTTCTCAGAAACCTTTGAAAGAAGACACCTTGCTTTGTCTGGTGGGCCTGAACCTTCTTATTTCAGCAGACCACACCCTACTGCCTACTGCAGCATTAGTAAACTTCTTGTCTGAATGAAGGACCATTAGACTCTGTCTCTCTGTCTTTGACTCTGTTTCTCTGTCTCTCTGTCTCTCTCTCTCCTCTCTCTCTCTCTGTCCTGGGTTTGTGTCTTGCTCAGAATCCCTTCCATCAGTACTATTGCTCCATTTTTTAATGGGACTGTGTAATCCGTATCTATCTCATGGTTCTGTTTTGGACATAGGTAACTTTTTTAGATCTTGAAGGTCCACATTAGAGTTTAGTTGATATTGGACTCACTAAGACTATGAAATCATTGGGACAGAGCATTTGGAGTTTGCACTGTAAGAAAGAAGGACAGAAATCTGGGGACTCAGGTGCAGAGTGACTGAAATGCATGGGAAATTTGATTGCCATTGTGGTGGTAAGTGGTGGAGCCTCCAAGAGGTGACTAGGTTGTTTAGGGTGGTTAATACCTTTCTTTTGAGAATAGGCGCCTTCTCCTGAGAGTCCATTGTTATTGGAGGGGCGTGTTTACCTTCTTCACCAGCTGTTCTTCCAGAGGACCCAGGTTTGATTCCCAGTGCCCACATGGTAGCTCATGACCATCTGTTAAACACAGTCCCAGGGAGATCCAACACACTTTTATGACCTCCAAGGGTACTGAATATATGTGGTGGACAGACATACATGTAGGATTGTTATTGGGGGAACATGTTTACCTCTTCTGTATGTTGGATTCACATGTACTTTTATTCTTTTATCATATTATGACACAGGAAAAGGCCCTAGCTAGATGTGCAACAAGATTTTGGATTTCCAGTCTTGTGAAACATAAACTAAATCTGCTTGTTTTCTTTATAATTACACACTGTTGAGTATTCTATTATAGCCACAGAAAACAGAACAAGGGAAAAGGTATCTTTTTTCCTTGTTGGAGAAGAAACATTCTGAACAATTGGGGGATAGTTTTGGTAAAGAGGGTGGACATATTTCTGGGTTAGTTGTTCAGCTTACCACCCTGATCCACAAACCCTGATGAAACCAAGTTGAGGGAAAGAACATCAGGATGCTCCATACAGAATGGAAGATGGATTTTTGGCTATTCCCAAAGGAATTTTTTAGGACTGAGAGTCTGTTCCCCAAGGTCTTTTAAGACCCTCACCTGTATACTCATGTTCATATATATGTGTAAATACAATCAACCAATGTGAGAGGCACATATTCCTAGGTAAAGAGGCCATGATGCTTTTTTTGTCCCTTTTATCTATCTTCACACCAGAGGTATCTATATAGATAGGAAAATGGAAATATTTGAGCCATGAGTGACTAAGGAGGAGAGTTTGGAATAGGCAAAAGATGGATGCTGTATCCAGACTACCTTTAAAACATGGGATGTGATGGCTCTCATGATTAAATGTGTTTACAAAGTTTTGCTATCAAAATATATTATTGAGGAGGTTGCCAAAGTGTAATTGGTGATGATTACCCCCAAAGGAAAATGATTTCATATTTATAGCAGAAGAGTAAAATTTTCTCATAAAAGCCATAGTTGAATAATCTATCCCCAATGTAGAACCTATGATTTCCATTGTGTATGCATGGGTGTGGGTGTGTTGTATGTGTATGATTTTCTTAAGTGAAAATCTAGACTCCAGGGAATCGATCTTAATCAAGCACCCATTGAGATTGTTTTGGCACTCCCACTCTATCTTTTAGTTTTCTTTCACCTATGTCAAATTCAGTAGAAATTCTTAAAAAGAACACCTATGTCAAATTCAGTAGAAATTCTTAAAAAGAAGCGATTGGCATCTACTGCATCTTTCTGAAGGGATCCAAGTTTTCATAACATAATGTTTGTGCTAACTCAATGACTTTATGTGATATTCCATTGAATTACAAAATGCACAAAAATGTAAAGATAGTATACACAAGTTCAGGAGCGAATGTGAGTAATATTCGAGGTGTATTCAATGTGAATGTCATGTGCAGAAGAGAGGGACATTTCAGAGATGTCTCTTACCTGACTTCTCTCTTGTGTACCTGTTTGATTGGGCCTCTATGTCAGGTACATAGAGTGATCACAGTGAATGGGCTTCTTAGCAATGTATTAAGGCCATAAGGGAAAACACATTCGATGGTTTATATTGATTGCTGACTTGACAAGATGTAGAATCACCTAGGAGACAAACCTCTGGGCATGAATGTGAGGCTTTATCTAGATTAGACCAGTGGAGGTGGGAAGACCCACCTGTGGGTGGCGTTGAAAGAACCAAGCAGACACCATAACAGGCTTCTCAGTCTTCTCTCGGAGATCGGGCCTCAATTTCAGTTTCCTGGGACTTGAGCAAGCAGTTTCTGGGAGGGCCGTGAACAAAAGACAGTCCTGGCAGTAGCTCCCTTTCTGCACTTACTCTGACTGCTCAAGGTTCAGCCAGTTGTTTACTGTCTGGGACCCCTCACCTACTTAGAGCTATGGGTCAATGTGAATGTGTGAGGCCAGCCAGCCTCCCTGGCTGCTCAAGGACAGAGCCTGGGCCACTGAGTCAGCCCCCACAGTCAGTATGTGCGAGGCCAGCCAGCCTCCATGGCAGCTCAAGGACAAAGTCTGGGACTTGTCCAGGCCTGCCTAAAAATGATAACTGTAACCCCCAACCAGTATATTCAAAGGTTACACACCCTCACCCAATCATATGATGCAAATGGTTGTACCACCCTGCTTGCGATTTTTCCCTTTATAAACCCCTCAATCTGAGAGCTCAGGGCCATCCTCCAACACCTGCTGTGTCCGAGTGTTGGACGCAGACCAAGCCTGGGCTTGCTTGTTATCAATAAACCCCTGTGTGTTTTGCATCGGGTATTGGCTCTGTGGTGGTCTTGCTGGGGGGCGGGAAGGGGGGTCTTGCGACATGGGCAAAATAGCGTCATTCCCTAGGTTAGAGTTCTGGACTGAGTAGAAAGGAAGAGGAGAGCTCAGCACCTGCATTCACCATCTCTGTGCTTTCTGACTGTGGACACAATGTGACCAGATGCCTCACACTCTTGCTACCATGACTTCTCCCATTATGATGGACTGTGCTCTCGAACTGTGAGCCTAACCTTTCCCTCCCTAAGTTTCTTTGTGTCAGGGTATTTTATCAGAAGAACAGAAAAATAACTAGTATATTTTAAACTACTTTGCATCATCTGAGTTTCTCCCCAGGCAGGAGTAAAATATTTTCTTAAATCATTATTAGTGAAGATATTGCTTGAGAAGAATATATACTGAAAAAAAATCAGCACCATGGATGATCATTAATATAATATGACTCTGTGAATACAAGCATCTTCAAATGGCACAAAAGAACACAATTCTCACCAGAAAGACTTAAGTATCATCTACTCTTTTCTACTACATTTTTGACAGCTGTCAAGCCTCAGCGGAATCAACCTCATGTAGTATGTAATAATACACTCGTGTCTCATTTTCAGCCTTGATTCCTTTAGGAAAGATTATTAAGAGCTATTAAGATAGTGCATTGAGATGGATGCCTGTATTTCTAGTCTTCATCTCCAATTTTCCTCATCAAAGCTGTTAACCTAATTTTACCTAGAATAGCTGTTCATTGTCTCAAGGAATCTGTTTTTGCTGTTTCCCCTGGTTTATTTTTGCTGGAGTAATAGAAATCTCATCTCAGGCAATTGAAAGTTTCCCTTCAAGAGAGCAATTCAAGATGGCAGCAGCCACCAGCACCTTTGGGACCATGGAGCAGCTCCAAGGAGCCTGAGAGACCCATAGAGGCTCTGAAGGGAGATATGGTAGCAGAGGAGGAGTCTGAAGAGACCTAAGTATCTCTACAACAACTAAAAAAAAAGGCAGGTCTCATAGGATGATGCTTTTGAAGGTCAGAGAGGTAAGCAGAGGCCTGGAGCTCTCCTGGATCCTGCCCCTGGAAGCCCTGCCCAGCCACAAAATCACCCTGACTCTGGGCAACAACAGGATGTCCAAGATGAGTCTCAGGGATAGTCCAGTATTTATGGTGCTTCAGAAACCAGAAGCCTTGACCCACACCAATGATTCATTGCAATAAGTATTTCATATAAAGCTGTTTGGACTACACACACACACACACACACACACACACACACACACACACACACACGCACACACACACTGCAGTTTGCAATGCCACTTCGATGAATACATGTGCCATGGAGAGGTGAGAAAGACGGTGGAATGGAGCTGCATGGGAGCCTAGGGCTGGTAGAGTGGTGTGCAGCAAGCCTGGTGCTCAAGCAGCCTCTGCCCAGCCACACCATCACCCTGGCTCCAAGCAATGGCAGGATGTCCAAGATGGAGAACAGTTCATTTTCTGGATTGGGCTTCCTTGACAAACCTCCATGGTCCATGCTGCCCCTGGAGGCCACATTAGTGTCCATGGTTTGTGCCGCTGCAGCCTGAGGCCATGTGGATGTCTATGATCCGTGCTGCTGTTTGCTGTTATGGGAAAGGAAGCTTCTTTTACAGTGGTATTAACAACTGCAGATTCATAGTTGAGCATGAGAGACGGTGAAAGCTTCTGTGACACCCTTCCCCTCAAATATAAGTCTAGACAGGAAGCCATCGAAGAGAGTCCTTAAAAATTGTGATAAAGATGCTGAAGTGTAGCTCTCCACAGTTGATGGCTTCTGGCTAGGCGTCGGGCGGGGGGAACTCGGTTTTCTTTAAGGAGCTGGCCACTGGGGGTTTAACCATGTTCCAATGAGTATATACACAACACAAGTTGGACTTGGTGGGTTTTTATTGGGGGGGGAGTGGGAGGGTGGACCTGGGAGGACCAGGAAACAAGTGTGATCGGTTGCATTGTGTGAAATTCCTAAATAATCAATAAAAAATTATCTTGGAAAAAAGTTTCCCTTCAAAATGCCCCCCTCCACCAATCAATCAATCAAAATCAAAGGATCTTCCATATTAGCCAGGGCTGAGGAATAGGAAACATCTGATCTTGAAGCATCCCTGTGCTGTCTTTTCCTCTTATGGGAGACTAGTTCTTGTGGCTTATGCTACATTCTAACCCCTCTAGGACACAGAGATGGGGCCTTCCTCTGAGGCTGCTGGGAAACCATAGATCTGCACTTATCAGGGACCCATCCCTGGTGGCAACGGCAACAGACTGTGGGTCTGGGCTTTCTTCACCCATCAAGGCCCACATTCACATCACTTCTCTTCTGTCTCTTCCTGTAACACAGGGACTCTTTCAAGTCTCTGGTGGGTGGATGTATGTTTCTTTCCTCTCAGATTCCTACCTGTCATTTATGATGTTCTCAAACACTTTAATCCATAGGTCTTGAGAATATGAACTTTGTCTCCCACCCTGCTGTATGTCTCCCACCCTGCTCTGGTGTATGCATCTTTGTGGAAGCTAGAGGTCAATATCAGATATCATCCTCTATTGATCTCCATCTTATTTTTTGAGACAAAGTCTTTCATGGAACCTGGAACCCACGAGTTGGCTAGACTGACTGGCTACTGAACCCAGGATCTTAAGTACATAGCACCACGCCCAGCTTTAGGACCTGGATGCTGGCAATCTGAACTCAGTCCTCATGCTTATGCTGCAAACACTTCACCCACTGAGCCACATCTCCCCAGCCCTGAGAAGATAAACTTGGAGAAATTTCCACATTGATTTCCATGGAGGCTGGACTAGTTCAGATTCCTAACAGCAGTGTGCATCTGTGTTTATTTGTAGCACTATTAACAATAGATAAGGGAACTAGCCTATGTGTTCAACTACAATGGATAAAGGAAATGTGGTTTATATACACAAGGGTTTTTTTTTTCAGCCATTAAAAAATAGAATTATGTCATTTGCAGGAAAATGGTTATACCTGGAGATAATTGTATTAAGAAAATAAAGCCACAAGCCATTCTCAGAAAGACAGATGTGGTATGTTTTCTTTCATTTGTGGTTCCTAGATTTTATATAGTAATATAAAATTATGCATGCATACATAAATGAAAGTAGAAGTGAAACAAAGAGGAGAGAGAGAGAGAGAGAGAGAGAGAGAGAGAGAGAGAGAGAGAGAGAGAGAGAGAGAGAGAGAGAGAGAGAAGGGGGAAATGGAGGTATCGGGGGGAACAGTCTTCAGTATTCTAGAGTGAGAGGTGAGAGTTTGGATCCTGGTAGGCTCTAACGCAAAGGTATTTGCACAAGCACCTCTCTTCTGGCTTCCCATTCGATGTCTTCTTGTGCTTTATCCCTGACCTCAGTTTTGCCATTCACTCGCCCGTTTTCTGTTAGAAATTCCCAGCAGCTGTAGACATCCTACTCTGGATCTTTACCTTCAATAACAATTATGGGATATGCCATAGCCCATTTGTTGTTACCTTGGCATTCAGCTTGTCTGGTCCACATTCATATGACGATACAAATTATGTGGTATCAGTCAATCCTGTTTAGAACCTTGGCTATCCTTTTAGAATATAGTCACCTAGCACCTGTCTTCCTTATCTCCATAGGTAAGCGCTTTGTTCACCCTGCTGAGACCTCCCTAGCTTTCTTCACTGGATGTCATGGTAGGATAGTTCATGACACTATTTTTCCTCTTATGGATATCTAAGTGGCTTGTCTAGGAATGATATTTTTATTTCTTAAAAATTTATTTTATTTTTTATTTACTTGTATGTATGTGTCTGCATGTGTGTATGCCATTTATGTGGGTGTCTGCAGAGTCCAGAGGCATTGCATCACTCGAAGATGAGTTACAGGTAGTTGTAATCTGCCCGGTGTGGGTTCTGGGAACTTAACCCAGGTCTTTGCAAGAGCTTCAAGTGCTCTTAACTGCTGAGCCATCTCTCCAGCCCCAGACACTTATTTATTTATTTATTTATTTATTTATTTATTTATTATTTTTGCAAACAACTATTCCTTTTATTATATTTTTCTTTAATTACATTTCTGTTATTAACTTTGCCCCCAAGTGAATGTAACTATGTATTGATTTTCATTTTTTACACAGTTTGGACAGAATCTTGGCTGTGTTATTAGTTTGCACTTGCACATTGTTCTAGAGGTTGTTTCCAATTTCATATAGTTTTTCTTTTTATAGAACCTTGTGTTTAGACAGGTCCATAGGCTATTTAGTAAATTATGTGATGTTGGTAGCATCAAAGAATACAACTGCCAATACTTCATAATTTTTAATACTTTCCTATTCTGGCCTTCCATTACTTAAACAAAAATATTGGGAGAGATCCTGGGGAGTTCAATGATATTAAAAACACAGAGAATTTTAAATAGCATTATTTCCATCATTTGATTCTGGTTTATTGTCACAAACGAGATAATTGGCAGTTTCAATACTCAATCACTGAAAGTATCTTTCCTTAAACTGATAACAATATTCTCCTCATTTTTACAGAGAGTACAATGGCTTCTGTATTAGTTACTTCTCTTGCTGCCACGACAAAATACCCAAAAGAAGTGACTGGAGGGAGGAAGCATTTATTCTGGCTCAGTGTTTAAGCACAAAGGCATGGGCTTGGGAAAATGAGGGAGCTGGTCACATTTGGGAATGGAGTTAGGAAGCAGAGAAGGGTAAATGCTGGTTCTTAGCTGGCTATCTTCCCCTCCCACATACAATTTTTAATCTTTCCAGGACTACAGCCCATGGGATGGTGTCACCCACCTTCAGAGTGGATCTTCCTCCATTAAATCTTTCTGGAAATTCCTTTATAGACAGACCTCTGGTTGATTTCACATCCAGTCAAGTTGACAATAAAAATTAGCCTGCCCACCTTCTGTTATTTGCGTTTCTAACTTACTGGAAGGATCATGTGGATGTGGTACCTATTGAACATTGGATTTTGGAGACTTTTCTTTCATAAGTCACAATTTCTTTGAGTTGGAAGGATGGCTCAGAGGTTGAGAATGTATACTGCTCTTACAGACAACCTGAGTTCAGTTCCCATCACTCATATGGTGGCTTATAACTGCCTATAACTCAGCTCCAGGAGATCTGACACTCTATTTTGGCCTCTTCAGGCACCTGTACTTGTATGCTAATTCTCACAAATTATACTTATTCACATAATTAAAATAAAATAAAGTGGGCTGGAGAGATGGCTCAGCAGTTAAGAGCACAGGCTGATCTTTCAGAGGACTAGGATTTGATTCCCAGCACCTACATAATGACTCACAATAGTCTGTAACTCCAGTTCTAAGGTATCTGACACCCTCTTCTGACCACTTTGAGCACTGTTCACACGTGGTAAATAGACATACATGCGGACAAAACACTCATACACATAGAACAAATAAATCTTCAAAAATTATAAAAAATTAATCTTTAGAAAAGAAATCACTATCTCTATTTTTTCATTATTCTTTGTTTTCTTGTCTTCAAATCCAATAAAAATGATAAGGAACTGAGTATTTTGGTAAGATAAAGGATGGAATGTGTCTATTGTACATGTCAGTTGGGGGTTTTGGATACTTGATATCACACAGTTTAGTAGAGATAGAAGCCAGATTGTTGTGGTTTGAGACATGAAGGGAAGTGAGGAAGCAGAAACAGCTAGCAGGAAAGATGAGAGAGAGGTAAGAGTGACTGGATGCCAAAGGGAAAGAAAGGGACAAGTGTTCAAAGAGGAATACTAGAAAGCAGGGCACGTTAGGATACCTTTAGCTAAGGAGAAGGGGCCAGAAGAAAGGAAGTCTTTGAAGAGAGGTTATGATGGAGGGATTAGGATTCTGTGTAAAACATGAGGATGAGGTCAGGTATTCGAGTGCTAAAGTGGAAGTCAGCTTTTAACACGAGTAAGAAACAGCACTTTCTGAGCCTGGAGGACACTAGTTAAGGGTAGTAATGGGTAAACAACTGTTCATAAGGAGGCTGGGCTGAGAGTTAAAAACCATTCTCCACAAGGAAAGAGATTTTGTCATCTGCTGGGAGTGTGAGGGGTCATGGATGAAATAGTGTCTTCAAGAGAATGGTGACAGTTTCTGGGAAGAATGTGGGAGGAATCTGCCGAAGCTCAGGTGAAACGATCGAGGGTCGTTACTGGGTGTCCAACTCAGATGGAAGCAATGATGAATAGGCAGCAGTGCCTAGCTCCAGGGTTGTGTGATTTCTCCCTGCTGTGCTCAGCTTCCAGACGTCCAAACAGGGAATGCAAATTACACCACAACCCAGCCATTGCTTTTCACAGTCCTGCTGACAGTCATTACAACATAGGAGTTCATGGGAAAACAAAACTTTGGTCCATCGTGTCTAGGAGAGGAAGAGAGGCCAGGAATGAGGTGACATACTGGGAGCAAATGGAGGGATTAAAAGCATCCTCATTGGATGCTCACTGTAACCTCTCATCTAAATAGTTTGATCAATCTAACTTTACACATGAAGAAACAGAGACTCAGAATGAGTTGCTGTGTTTGGTGAGGCACTAAGTAACCAAGACAATCCAAACTTTTCCTATTCCACTGTATCTAGCCTTGTCTGACTCCACATTACTGATCCTGTTCTGTCTCTGAACCCAAGGACTTAAGTGTGCGAAGGTTAATCTTCTTGTTACCTTGGCTGGATTTGGAATCACCTAGGCGATACACCTCTAGGTGTGTCTGTTAAGGCGTTACCAGAGAGGATTAACTGAAGAGGGAAGACCCACCCTGAATGCAGACAGCACCATCCTATGGTTTGTGTTGAGTAAAACTGGGTGGAGGAGAAAGTGGATGAACACTCGCATTTGTTCCTCTCTGCTTGCTTTTGGAGGATGCGGTGTGACCAGCCAATTCATGCTCCTCCCACCACAGCTCGAGCTGCTCTTGCTACCATGCTTATTCTACTGTGATGGACTGTACTCAAACTAGCAGCCGAAACAGACTCTTCCTTCAGTAAGTTGATTCTTGTCAGGTATTTGGTTAGAGCAATGGGACAGCAAATAGTAGATTATATAAGAGAATATTTTTACATATGCAAATTTATCTCAAATCACTTCAGGCCTCACCAGTCTGTATCTATACAAATGAAGTCACAGCAACCCAAATTTTATTTGCTTATTTCTTCTATTTTTACAATACAATGCTTTATCTTTAGGTAAAGCCTCCTTGTTCCAAGAATTAAAAAAAAAATCTGCGGTGTCACATATACTTATAAACATGTCCCTTCTCATTGGGTATTCTCATCCATTACTGGGTGATAGTGCCTGCCAGTGCCCTTTATGGTACCATGTAGTGGTGCTGCAACCTGCACGGCTTTGAGGTTGATCTGACTGAGTGACAAGGGTATGAAGAAAGGACAGACACACAGACACACTTGCAGAAATCCTAAGATCAGGTAGGGCATAGGCTCTGATGGAGACCCACCAGCAGCAGCCCAGAAACTCAACACACTTATTTTATACATCTGAATCGAGAACGCATGTTCATGGTATACAGCTGAACAAAGAGGGGGTCTTTTACGAGAGCAGTCTTTGGTTGTAGTCATCCCGGAGAAGGAAGCTAAGGTGACAATTTCTATTTACACTGGTTTTAGGTAAAGACTAATCGTTAGTAAAATCCATTGGACTAGAGGAAGGCTTTGGCATCCTTCTAAGCCTGACTCAGAGAAGGATTTGCCATTCCCATGGATCTGAGCATTAGGGTCCTGGACACAGGTGTGCCCAGGTCAACAATTCATACTCATTCAGGATTTCTCTGTTCTGCACACAATGGTCTTCAACTTGCAGAGAAGTCCCTTACATATAAAGAAAGAGACATTGTCACTTACCTAGGGTAACAAATCTGTTAAGTAGCAGAGAAGAAATGAAAGCTGAAGTAGAATTATTTTTTAGCTGTTTTCAGGCGATCGGCACTACTTGACACCAAGCCTACATAAAGCACATTTGAAGAATGATCTCTCCTTCAGATTGTAAATACTGCATACATCACTGGGAGAGTTTCTTCTAAGACTTTGTAGAATTTACTAGTGACACTTGCCGGGCTTTGAAACTGATCAACAACCTGAATTCTTTTGTGGAAAAAAAATCTAAGTTTTTCAATTGATTTATTTTTATTTGTGGATATGTCCATGCATGCATGTACATGCATGCACATGTCTCCTCCATTGCCCTCGGAGGCCATAAGAGGGCATCAGATCCCCTGGAATTGGAGTTACAGCTGATGGTAAGCAACCTGATGTGGGTGCTGGAAACTGAATTCTGGTCCTCTGGAAGAGCAGCAATGATTCTCAAGATATTTTTCCAGGCCCCTATTTATTCCAGTGTTAAAATACCTCCTTTTGAGCGGGTTTTTGATAATGTAGGTTTTGTGTCCATAATCTTAGTCTTGTTTTGTTTTGTTTTACAGATGTATTTGCAGGGTATTTTATGAAGTAGTCTCTACCTCTCCTCGTGCCCTCTCATCTGTGGCTTTTGCAGCTGTTTCTAATTTTTCATTTCTTATTTTGTAAATTTGTGATCACCTATTCTTCCCTTAATTACATTAACTTATTATTTACTCACATTCTTTAAAAAAACATTTTGGGTGATTTATTTATTAATAATACTGTTTTGGTTCTGACTTTATTTTTAGACTTAATTAATTTCTCTCCTCTTTTCTTTAGCTGGATGCCTAATGAAATTTTCTTACTCTTCTTTAATTATTTATGACAGAACTTTTCTCTGAGCTCCAAATTAGCTCTAGACTGTAAGTATTGATAGTTCTTCCTTTGTAATTTTTTTGCTAGATAGTTTTTAAACTCTACTCAAGAACTGTTGAGTTAGTTTTAAATTTTTTTCCATGTGAACAAGTTTTTAAAAAGTTTGATTAATTTCAAGTTTTAGTGCAATGTGTTCAGAAAGTGATTTCTGTACCAGCTCTGTCTTGGAAGTTAGCACAGTTTTTGATGGCCTAATAGGTAGCTGCTTTCCCCAGAATACTAAAAGGAAGTATTATGTATTATGCAGTCTATGTGTGCCATAGCATGAGTGTGGAGGTCAGAGGACATCTTGCTAGAATCTGTTCTCTCCTTCCACCATGTGGGTCCCAATGATTGAACTTAGGTCACCAGGCTTAGCAGCAAGCACCTTTGCCTGATGAACCATCTCGCTGGCCTATTTTTTAAAAATGGCAAAGAGGAATTTTAGTAATTAATATTGTAATCAACATTACAACAATGTGCTGAAAATTTTCACTGTAGCTAAAATCAGTGTAAAAGGGGTCATTAATTAAAATGCGAGAGATTTCCTTCTAACATGTGTTACTTCTTTCAGGCAAGCAGTATGACTCCACTTTTAATATCTGGATATACTCTCCCACCAAAGCTTCTGCCCAGAGCTACATAGGTTGTCCTGTGTTATAATCTGTTCACTGCACAATTTGTGCAACCATCCTTAGAGTCTCATTCACAGACAGCAGTGTTCAGTGGGCTTTGTATGATGTTTTTGCTATATGGCAAGGTTGCTCTTTTTATATTATTGAAAATTCCCAGCATTGCACTTTTAATATTTCTAATAGTATCTGCTGTGGTTCAAAGACTTGTCCCCTCCAACGCTCTTGTTGAAATTTAATTGCCATTATAAAATTATTAAGAGGTAGACTTTGGACTAGGGATGTAGATCAGTTGGTAGAGTGTTTGTCTAGCACATATAAGGTCTTGTCTTAATCCCCAGCACAAAATGAATCAAGCATGGTTATACATTGTGTAATCCCAGCACTCATGAGGTGGAGGCAGGGGGATCAGCAGTTCAAGTTATCCTTGACTATGCACTGAGTTTCAGAGCAGCCTGATTTACATGAAACCCTGTGACTTAGTTACTTTTCTACTGCTGTGATAAAAAAGCATGACCAAAGCAATTTATAAAAGGAAGTGTTTAATTGGGCTTATGGTTTCAGATGGCTAGAGTCCATGATGGCAAAATGAAAGGAATAGTTGCGACGTCACATGTTGGTCTACAACCAAGAGGCAGAGAGAGTGAGCCAAATGAGAATCATGTGGGCTTTTGAAACCTCAAAGCCCATCCTCAGTGACACACCTCCTTCAATTAGGTCACACCTCTAATTTTTCCCAAACAATCCCATCAACTGGGGACCAAGCATTCAAATAAATGGGGACCATTCTCATTCAAACCACCATACCCTGTCTCATTTTTTTTTAAAGAAAGAGGTGGTACTTCTAATAGATGATGAGCTATGGATGCTACAATATCATGGGTAGGGTCGGTGCCACAGTGAAAGGGCAAGTTCACCCTGGGAAGATGGCTCAGGGCTCAGTGGTTAAAGTGCTTACTACCATGGGAAGCATCAGGGCCAGAGTTGGAATCCCTAAATCCATGTAAATGCTGGGTGAGTTTGTCTACCCATGCATTATGCCAGCCTTAGTATGTGGAGACAAGGAGAATCAGCTAGCTAGCAAGACCAGAGTATCAGTGAGCTCTTTGATTGAGAGAACTTGCATTCAACAAATGAGATAGAGGAAGGTGTGGATTATACACATTAGTGATTAACTCTGAGTCACCAATAGTGCATTGGTGTCACATTAAGGAAATAAAAGCACTTGAGGGAAGAAATAATGAAAGCATTTCCCCTTGGAATTGGTAAGCCAAGACTGAGTCCAGATTTGAATTCTCTACTGTATGCTCCCTGTGTCTTCCATCCTCTGTCTGTCTGTTGTGTGAGTCTGAACCTGTGCCTGTCTGAAGGCTGTCTTGTGTGTGACTGCTGTGTGAGTGGTGTCTGTCTGTGTTCCTAACAAAGGACTTCACTCTGTGTTTATTGAACATCATAGAAAGCATCACATGGGGAAGGGATGGGACACTTTACAGACATCTTTAGCAGAGTTTTACAAGGGCTTATGTCACTGGTTCCAACTGATCCAGACAACAAACATCATTTTTTTATCAACCAATATTCATAACAGATGCTTTTAACCTTTATGGTAGATTTTAGGATGTTTCAACTTCTGTATTTTTTACTTTTAGTACATGATACACTTGCATTATCTGAGTCAGGGGCATGGAAGAATACATAACTTAAGACTGCGGCAATGTGTTAGCTTAGGTTACAGCTGATCATATGGGAAATCCAAGGCAAGTAAGGTTGGTTGTTACATTATTCCTTTAAAAGCAGGTTTAACAGTTTGAGTATACAGTAGGATGACAGTCTTAAGTGACCTCAAGGTGTGTTGTTAACTCTGGCCCTAAGGTCCAGCAAAGGTCACCACACACACACACACACACACACACACACACACACACACACACACACACACAGAGAGAGAGAGAGAGAGTGAGAGAGAGAGAGAGAGAGAGAGAGAGAGAGAGAGAGAGAGAGAGAGAGAGAGAGAGAGAGAAAAGTTCAGCTCCCATTTTGACTCTCTTGCTTTTCTGTCCTTTGCTATGTGAGGATCTAGAGAATGTTTATGTTTGGGAAGAAAAGAATAGCCTCACCAGACATCATACCAACTGGCATCCTAACCTTATCCTTTCAGTCTTCAGAACTATAAAGTAGTACATTTTTGTTTATCAACTGCTGCACCTATAGAGTTATGTGATAGTGACACAAAATGGACTAACAGAATCTCTGTCTGTAAAAGGTATATGTTATGGGACTGGTGAGATTGGTTCTGTAGGTGAAGACACTTGCTGCCCGGTCTGATGACCTGAGTTCATTCATTGAAGCCACATAGCAGAAGGAGGACCTCTACACACACACACACACACACACACACACACACACACACACACACACACACACACAGAGAGAGAGAGAGAGAGAGAGAGAGAGAGAGAGAGCAAATAAATAAATGTAAAAAAAAGACACATATATTACATATATTATTATGCCTTTGCATAAAGACCAGTAAAACTATTTTGCATTTCCCCTCACACTGATGCTAGGGATTTTTTAAGAAAAGTTTTCCTCTGCTACTCTATGAAGTATTTTCCTGAGAAAGTATCCCGTGGGGAAGTGAGTAAAATTTGATTAAAACCCACAAAATAATGACTAGATTAAAATTTTATAATGAGCTCCTTTTATGTGCTAAGTAGGCGATGTGGCTGGTGATAAGCATGAAAGAATGAAATCGGGTCTCGGTTCTCAGAAACCTCACGAGGCAGAGAAGCAGGTCTGTGAAGGGGAATTGGATGAACTGGCCTGGCAGTAGGATGCTACAGTGGAACTCCAGATTTCTTACTGGTTTGTGTGTTTACCTGGAGATTTGAAGACATTTGAGAAAATCATATGCCTAGTTACTTGAGTGCCCAACATAATGAGCTCCATTAGGACATCTTCATAATAAGATGCCATTACCATGATGAGCTAGGAAATTGCTGCCAAAATTTATCTGTGACAACCACATATTTAATTCATATTTTCTCCTGCTCAATCTTGCTTTTTTGAATTTAGTTTTAGGTTAAGTAGCATGGAAAATAAGCTGATTTCCAAATACTTTATGTTTACAAAGCAAAAGTTTGGTTTTAGAAAGGGTAAGATAGTTTGGGTTTAGAGTTTTTTGCTATATTTTATGAATAAAAATAAAGGATATTTATTTTAGGCAAAGTCATATTGGTACATGTTTTACATATTGCAGATAAGAAATTTGCTATACTGACAAATGGCATACATAGGAAAATTGAAAGTGATGCTGTCTGAATGAGTAGCATGTATTAGAAGTAACTAGTCCCAAGTTATGGTTTCAAATGTTCAAGATCTATGTAGCTCCCATTCTAGAATTTACAAATTGTAATCCCAGATGAGCATCTCTCTGATTCTGTATAATGGATATGAGGGGTTGGTGGAGAGATAGCTCAGTGGTTAAGAGCACTTGCTGCTCTTGTAGAGGATTTGATTCTCAGGACACACATCTGGAGACTCACAACAGTCTCTAACTTCAGTTCCAGGCAATCTACTGCCTTCTTCTGGCCTCCATGGGCATCAACACACAAGTGGTGCATGTACACACATGCAGGAAAACACACACACACACACACACACACACACACACACACACACACACACACACACACACTAAAAATAAATGTCTTTTAAAGATTGGGCCTAAGGACCATCAGAAGGATTGAATGAAATTAGCATTCAGAACTCTTGGTAATCTGAAATGCCTTGCAAGTAAGGTGCAATGAGGGGATAAATTACTGATTTGTTGGCAGATTAACCCCCGAAACAGAAACCTTTTATCTTAGAGCTTTGAGGGTCTGGTGCTGGTAAGGGTGTAGTCAAAGTATAGTCTGAAGATGCAGTTATTTCAAGACTCAAATGGGAAAAAAAATCTGCTTCCAGATTTATCCACGTGATTGCTGACAGGCTTCAGATTCTTTTTTTTTAATTTAATTTTTTTTAATTTTTATTTTGCAATACAATTCAGTTCTACATATCAACCATGGATTCCCTTGTTCTCCCCCCTCCGGCCCCCTTCCCCTTCCCCCCAGCACACCCCCCATTCCCACCTCCTCCAGGGCAAAGCCTCCCCTGCGGACTAAGATCAACCTGGTAGACTCAGTCCAGGCAGGTTCAGTCCCCTCCTCCCAGGCCGAGCCAAGTGATCCTGAATAGGCCCCAGGTTTCAAACAAGCCAACTCATGCAATGAGCACAGGACCTGGTCCCACTGCCTGGATGCCTCCCAAACAGATCAAGCCAATCAACTGTCTCACCCATTCAGAGGGAGGCTTCAGATTCTTGATGGCTGGTAGCCAGAGGGATCATTTTCTTCTGCATGGTCCTGCCCAGGAGATGGATCAAAATAGACCAAGTAGCTTCATCAGAACACGTGAAAAGAATGAGACAGTGTGTCAAGATTCAAAGTGGAATCATAGCCTTAAATCTAGACTAAAATTATTGTTTGTCACTTTTGCCATATTTCATTCATTGAAAGCAAATGGCAAGGTCAAACCTGCATTTGAGGGAGGGACTCCCATAAGGGCATGTGAGGATAATTGGAGGCTATCAGAAATGCTTAACTTGCCGGGAGTAGATAACAAATAACTTTCCAACATCAGGTGTGAGGGCTTTACACTTCATCATTCCAGTTCTCAGGAGTCTGAGGTCAGAGGGTTATGAGTTTCAGGCCAGTCTGGACTGAATAGTAAGCTTCAGGCCAATTGGGCTATACAATGAGATGAAACAAAGGAATGAACAAACACAATACTAAAAACGTATACAATCTTTGTGTATGTGCATGCATATATCACATATATATGTTTACATAATATACATCCTTCCATAGCATAAGAGATGACCAGTAGAAAAACATTGTATGCTTCAAATGTGCAGTAAGTGCTATTTCTTGCACTCATTCATTATACATACACATAGTTCAGGCTGGCTTTGAACTTGGGATCTTTCTGCCTCAGCCTCCCTATCCCTCAAGTGCTACCACCATGCCTGGCTTCCACAGATATTTGTGATGTGCTTGTATTGTTAGACATTGAGTTTATTGCTGGGTGCTTTGATAATGAAGAAGAAGGCATGAGGCTCAGAAAGCATGTGTAGTCCAGCTGGTGAGCAGGTAGAATTAGATGAAGAACTCATCTTAGAAATTTGATGACTTTATTTTCAGAAGCATGAAGGGAACAGTATATTTTTCTACTTACTTCTTTGATTTCCTCCAATGAATAACCATCCTTATTCCAAGACCTAGCCATTCTTTAAAAAAAATTTTTGAGACACATCTGGAGTGCTGAGAATACAAACTTGTTAAACCATGTCCAATTTATACAGTGCATGGAACTGAACCCAGGATTTTATGCATGTTTGGCAGACCCTCTACCAACTAATCTACACCCTGATCTCCCCACACCCCATTCCAAACCACTCTTACATACTGAATTCACACCACATTTCTTCCCTTCTTTCTCTCACATCATTTATTTATCTTCTTGCTGGTTCATTTCCATCAGCACAGAAACAAATGGACATATCTCCCATCTTTAAAATAATAATGATCCCTAACCCACCCCGAAAGCCCTGTTAAACTACCCACCCATTTCTCTTATTGAGAGCCAGTCTCCATGAGTTGCCTCCACTGCTTCAATTCCAATGATAATTCCTCCTCCACCTGTCCACAGAATCGTTCTTCTGATGTCATCAGTGATCCTCATCTTGCCACATCCCAGAGTCTCTCAACTTTGGCACTGTTGACATTTTGGGGCCTTGGAAAACCTTTGCTAAGGCAAGCTGCCCCATGTCTTGTGAGGTGTTATCCAAATCCCTAACCGGATGCCACTGTCATTGTCTCAATGGTGACAATTAGAAATAGCTTCAGGCATTGATGAATGTAACTGGGGTCTAATCACTCAGAATTGAGAAGTGGTGTTATCCTACAGTCAATGCTCAGTAGATATCTACCGTACTGCTTTTCATCAGCATGAACCACAATCACTTACCCTTCTTTTTGTGGTAGAATATACCCCACATAAAGCTTATCTTTTGAACCATTTTGCCGGTATAATTCCAGTGATGTTAAACACACCATTAACTCTTCCCTATTCAAATTCTTCCTTCTCATAATTTCTAGTAGTAATGGCCTGGCTTTCCTTCTGCCTCACCAGGTGCCCCTCCTCAGTGATTCTTGCTGGCTATGTTCAGTGTCCAAAGAACAATCATTGAGTATCTCTGGGACTCAGTAGTCAAGCCTCATTTCTGTATTTATTTCTTAGGCATGATCCAAATGACACTGAAACAAATAACTCTCAAAGTTCTATCTTCAACACGTCTCCTTAGAGCTTCCACCATGTATATCCAATTGTCTATTCAACATCACGACCTGTGCTTAAATAGACTCAACATATTCACTCTGCCCAAGCTCTTGACATCCTGCTGGCCATTGCTTTCCAAGGGCTCTCATTTTTGTTAAATGCACCATCATTCTGTTACTCAGAGAAGATGTAGATGGGATCCTTAATTGTCTCCTCTCTCTAGTATCCCCTATCCAACTATAACCCAAATATCACTATTTGGGTTTGTTTACTTCTGTAGCTCATCCAGATTAAGCCAATCTATAGACGCAGCCATCAAAATGGCTTCAACATGTTATCCTATGTCTCCTCTGGTTCAGCTCCAGTATGCTGCACAGAGCACTGAGTATCATATACGTAACTATGAATGGATGCATATGTGTGTATGCACATGGTCACACACATGCCCAGCATTCTAGTAGCTTCTTTTCTCACTTGGGATTGGATCCTAACTTCTTCCCTTGACTGAAAAGTACTGTATTAACTGGGGCCTGCCAACAACTTTGAAGTCATATCTCCTAGTGTCCATCTCATTCACTTGGTTGTAGCTGCAGCAGCCTTGCTGTTGTTCCTCAAGGCTTTCTTTGTTGCTACGTCAGGGCCAGTGCATCAGGTGCTTCCTCAGACTGGGGTCCCTGTTCCTAGACTGTCACATGAATTATTTTCTCCTGTCATTCTTAGCCAATCACCTGGTCATCCCGTCTACTCCCTTTCCCCTTTCACCTGGATAAGTGCCTCCCTCTACAGATTTTTTTTTTCAAATTTTAGGTTTGTTTATTTATTTATTTATTTATTTATTTATTTATTTATTTATTTATTTATTTATTTATTTATTTATTCATTCATTCATTCATTCATTCAGAGAAAGTCTAACTATGTAGCTCCAACTGGCCTGAAACTCTCTCTATAGATGAGATGAGACTGATCTTAAGTGCATAGAGATCTACTTGCCTCTGCCTCCCAAGTGCTGAGATTAGAGGCATGTATCACCATATCTTGCCCTACGTTTAGATTTAACCTTCAATTATGTGCAAGTTTTGTATCTCTGTGGGTATGCGCACATGACTACAGTGCTCATGGTAGCTAGAAGAAGGTATTGGATTCTCTGGAGCTAGAGTTACAAGTGGTTGTGAGCCAACCAATGTTCATGCTGGGAACAGAACTCAGATCCTCTGCAAGAGCAGCAAGTGTTCCAACTGTTGCAAGAACTCTCCAGTCCCTGTCCACACAACTTTCCCCCCACAAATACTTTAAACCTGTTTGATATTTTAATGCACATTTATTTGTGTATTGTCCAGTTTCCCCAGGAGTAATGTAAACTCCATGGGTGAAAATAGCACATTCACTGTCGAAGGAAGTGGATGTTTTCCATAGAGAGGAAGGAAGCACACAATGACAAGTACAAATGTTCCATATGTTTCTTTAGCCAGGGCTGAGAATCACTGCTCCAAGTGATGGTATATACATAGATAACTAGACCATAGACAGACAATTGTATTCTAATTTCTATTGTACCAAATTCAGTATTTGTTGTTTGCACAAAAAAGATCTGGTTCCAGCTACTGAAATTTTACACACACACACACATACACACACACACACGCATAGCTAATTCTTTAAATAAAAAGGCAAAATTACTTAGTTCTTCACTGGAGCAAATAATTATCATTGGGAGAAACACAAAGGACAATTAAGCAATTTGTCTTCATTGATGTTGTTGGGGAGACGAGATGTATCACTTGTGCTTGAATTTATTGTGATCGATTTACTTAAAACAAGTTCTCTTACTAGGGAAAGAACTCATATCCATTATCAAAATTTTCAGAGAATAGAGTAATTGAAAAGCATAGAAATACTACCATTAATTCCCCCTTTTAAAACTAAGAATAATATTTGTTTTAGTTTTTTTATGAGAGTCTTAAGGGGAACAGGAGGATTAAAGATGAAAGAAATCTTGCTCACAAATTATAAGCAATCTATTCTAGCTATTTTGGTATCACTTCTCACCATGATCAACACTGAGTCCCTAACAGAGTGCCATATCTGCTAAAACAACTGGTGTGGTGTGTGCTCCCCTAACTTGACCCTAAGCAATGTAATACGGTATAATTCTATCCCACAGGTTCAGCTCAGGGACTGATGAAGACCTTACACATGGCATATGTAAGTGTTGGCTGAATCACAGCCTGAGTGATTGGGTGATAGAAGCCTATTGTCAGAAATGATCCTGAAAAGTTCAAATGCAGGCTCCAGTGTGTTATGTGGGGGCAGCTATGATTTTTGGTTAAAATCAGAATGTGGAGAGTTCTGTAGCTGAGGTGTTGTGAAAGGGGAAGAGGTGACATTAATTCTATTGATGTTGATGGCATATACAGAAACCATAAAAGACCTCATGAAGCAAGTGTGTGCTGAAGAATGAGTAAGTTCTTGACATGTGAATGGGTTCAGGGAATTTCAGGTGAAGGAACAAACTGAACCATTTCCAGAGCCTGTAAATGGAAGATAGACTTAAGAAATGGTGAGTAGTAGAATCGATTTATTTAAAAAGATGGGCAGTAGCGTAGCGTACAAAGGAAGCTACAGCAAGTCATCAGGTTGGTGCCAGCTGTATTTTTCCATACCCAGGAAACTCATTGAAAATATATTATCTATAAAATCCATGAAAATTGTGTCTCTATGACTTATTGCTGAGTCCTGGCCTAGGATAGGTGTAAGTGACTAGCACAGCACCTGCCATGTAATAGGAACAGAACAGAATAAAACACAAAAACTTATCCACTGGAGTACACCAGGCTTTTACTTTTGGGCCACCAACCAGCTCCCAAATCATGACATGGAGACCTTTTATGAGTTTTGAATGTTCGGCCTAGTTTACCTTGTTTCTGGCTAGCTCTTTTAAATTAAATTAACCTGTTTCTCTTTATCTAACTTTTGCCTTGGGGCTTTTTTCTTTTTCTTTCTGTATATCTTCATTTCACTGCTTCTCCTGTCTGTTTCTCTGGCAGCAGGTACCTGGCTTCTTGTCCTGGGCATCTTCCTCATTCTCTCCTCCGTCTCTCATTTTTTTCTTCTCCCTCGAGCCTAGATTTCTTCTCCTACTTATCCTCTCTGCTCGCCAGCCCTGCCTATCCTTTCTCCTGCCTAGTGATTGGCTATTCAGCTTTTTATTAGACCAATTAGGTGCCTTAGGCAGGCAAGGTGAAACAAATGCAGCACATCTTTACATAATTAAGCAAATGCAGCATAAACAAAAGTAACACACCTTTACACTAACTATTCCAGAGCATAAACAAATGTAACACATCTTTGCCTAGTTAAAATAATATTCCACAATACTGGAGCAAGCAACAATGATGTCAATGGTGACCATATAATAACAACTTCAGTAAAATCCTGGAAAGAGGAGACTTGTAACCCAAAAAGCTGGGTTAATCAATAATTTGGATGGATCTATATTTCTTTCTGCTTCTATTGAAATGTATTTTTAAAGCTGCATTTGAAAACTTCAGCATTTTGCATAGGCACTACTGCAGTGTGTATTTCATAAGAACATGTGAGCAAGCCAACATTGAGACCAAAATGAATTCTATCAATAACATTCAAACTTAGGAGAAAGGAGCATGAATTCTTAGAACGAGAAGAAAGAAAGTTCCAGGAAAATGACTAGTCTACATGTAATGTGATTGAAGGGCTCCACAAGAAATTCATTCAAGAGAAAAATGGAGTCTGAAAGAGTACCCTAAAACCATTCTGAGAAACTCTGTAAAAGGGAAACCCAGTAATATAACCTAGAGAGAATAATATTTGCAGAGTAACATTTATAGAGCAATACAAGTAAATTAAAAAAAACCAAACAAAGGCAATTATTGCCTTTAGGTAAAATGAAAATAAGGAAGGATTTATAATATATATTTTTTGATTTATAATATTTTTATGCTGCAGTTATCAAATTACATTTGCTTAGGCAAACTAATGGAAATGCCTGATACTGTTTTTAACGAAAAACTACAATCTAACAATACTTAGGGATGACAGTGGGAGAGCAGAGGGAATGGAGATGTTAATGAACTCCATAATGACCTATCATTGTAGGAAGAAGATAATATCTATAATTGATAAACCACAAGGTCATATATATTATTTAGAAAAGCAAAATTACATATGCATGTTCAAAGAACCCCTGAAAGAGTGGAATGGGGCGCTGCTAAGATGGCTCAGAGGGTAAATGAGCTTGCTGCCAAGCTGGATGACTGGAAGAGGCATGTGCATACCCAACCCACATACATGCACACAAAATAAATAAAATTCAATAAATATTTTTAAAGATTCTAAACACTTTACCTCTTTTGAGACGAATAAGGAAGAAGGGGGATGGGAAAGACATGAACCATTATTTTATTCTTATGTTTAACATAATGTAGCTTTAAAAAAATCTGTTATCTTAGTTTATATTACATTCATAAAAATTCATTTGAAGTGAAAATGTCTGAAAAATGTACCGAAATTATTAAGAGTAGGTATCTCCAAGGAGCTGGCTTGATGGAAAAAGGACCCTTTGCATCTCATTTTAAATCTCTATGCTCTTTGGAAATTTTCAACATAGCTACTCAAAACTTTTATCACTGGGATAATAACCAAGCAACCAAACTAAGAAAAATATTACTGCAGGTTGACTTAGAAAAAATCAATTAGTGGTATCATGTTAGAAGTGCTACTGTTCACTGTCTCCAACCCTTTTGATACAGTGACATGGGACCAAGAGTTGAAATTTCTTCTTCCCTTAAGACTGCTATCATTTTTGTTTAAGAAGTTTATACATGCATAGAATATATTTTGATCAAATCTATCCCCTTCCCCACTTCCAACTCTTCCCCTATTTTTAAAGTGCTTCCTGTATATGCAGAGGTGTAGGCATGTCTACTGGAGCATGGGTAACTTCTCAGAGGCCATATCCCTGAAGAAAACTGGCTTTCTCCCCCACCCATCCCAGCAGCCATCAATTGCCAATAACTCCTCAGCTGAGTATGGCAACTAATGAGCCTTCTCTTCTCTATGCTGGAATTCTGGCTGGCTTGATTTTATGCAGGTTTTGTGCATGAAGTCACAGCTGTTGTGAGTTCATATGTGAACCACCCTTGTCATGTCCAGAAAATGCTGTTTTGCTGTAGATGCCCACTGCCTTTAACTCTTACCATTTTTCCATTTCTTCTTCTGCTATAGTACCTGAACCTTGTTGGGAGAGGGTATGATATAGATGTCCTATTTCAAAATGAATATTCCACGGTCTCTTATTTTCTGCATGTTGACCAGTTGTGGGTCTCTACACATGCTGGCTAATTTGATCTCAACTTGACACAGGCTAGAGTCATCTGAGTGGAGGGAACCCCAACTGAGAAAATGCTGACATAAGACTGGCCTGTAGATAAGACTGCAGGGCATTTTCTTAATTAGTGATTGATGGGGGAGGGCCAAGCCCATGGTGGGTGGTGCTATCCCTGGGCTGGTGGTCCTGGGTTCTGTAAGAAAGCAGACTGAGCAAGCCAGTAAGCAGCACCCCTTCACGGTCTCTGCATCAGCTCCTGCCTCCAGGTTCCTGCCCTGTCTGAGCTCCTGTCCTGACTCCCTTCAATGATGGACTACAATGTAGAAGTGCAAGCCAAATGCACACTGACCTCCCCAAGTTACTTTTGGTCGTGGTGTTTCATTGCAGCAGTAGAAACCCTAACTAAGGCACCATATTAATCACCATCTACTGCAAAAAGAAGCTTCTCTGATGAAGATTGAGAGATGAAGTAATCTACAGGAATAAGATAAGAATTTAGGGGGCAGTTTATTACTCTGTCCATTTAGCAGAATAATAGCATTGAATTATCTTCCAGGGCCCATGACGTAGCCAGGCTTGTTGGCCCAGTTAACAGTAACAGGTATGAGTTCTGTCTTGTGCGGCAGGCTTTACATCCAATCAAAAAGTAGTTACTTACTTCCCTACCATTTTTTGCCACTATTGCACCAGCAGACATATCTTGTCAAGTCAGTTATTACTGTAGCTCACAGAGCACAGCTAGGTAAGGCTGTTGCTTACTTTTATCCCCGTTAGCACACATAGAACCCTTCAGCACTCTAAACGTTAGCTAGTAGAGATAAAGCTGCCAGGTTAATACCAGCTTGATTTCTCCAGGTTCTATGACTCAAGGAAGTGGTATCTTCATCAATAGGACCCTGCCATCAATTTCTGGAGTGTAATCAAGAGCATTGGTAATGCTTGAGGTGGCGTCTATGGGACACCCCCCACCCCCCACCCCCCACCCCCCCCCACCCCGCCACTGACTAGCAACTTGAAAAGAGGTAACCATTACCTGGCACTGGGCTTTTTTATCTGATCGCCTGTGCTGTCTGGGTGAGGTGTCCCTCCATCATAGGGTAATTCCTTTTAAACTCTCTCTCTCTAATATATATGTGTGTGTGTGTGTGTGTGTGTGTGTGTGTGTGTGTGTGTGTGTGTGTGTGTGTGTGTGTGAGTGTGTGTGTTTTAGGAAACTTCTACAATAGTAGGTTTCCATATGACTTTCCAAAGCTCTGCAGTGTTAGTTGTCACTCTCTGTGGTCCCTCCTTTACCCAGCTCTCCCATTTCTCATCCATTTGACCTTTTCAGATCCATTATTCCCTTTTCCCTCTTCATACCACCTGTGTTCTAGTTTCCTTCCACTGAAATCTCCCTGCTTTCTATGGATACTCCAATTTAAGCACACTTACTTAAAGATTCAAAAGCAGAATCCATATATAAGAGAGAAGATGCAGCATTTGTCTTTTGGGGTCTGGGTTATCTCACTCTCAATGATTATTTCCAGTTCCATCCATTTACCTTTGAATTTCACTACTTTGCTTTTTTTTTTACAGCTGGATAATATTATGTTGTGTTTTTGTATTGCGTTTTCATTATCCACTCATCAGTTAGTGGACATCTAGGCTATTTCCCTTCCCTGGGAACAGCCATGAACATGGATGAGCAAGTGTCTCTGTAGTAGGATATAGAGTCACTTGGAAATATACTAGGAGTAATATAGCTGGATCATATAGTAGATCTATTTCTGGCCTTTTGAGGAAGCTCCACACTGATTTCCATAGTGGCTGCACTAGTTTATATTCCTACAAACAGTGAATAAGTGTTCTTTCCATACATCTTTGCCAGGGTTTGTCATCGTTTGTGTTTTTTTATTTAGTTATTCTGACTATAGTAAGATGACATCTCACAGTAGTTTTAATTTGCATTTCCCTGATGGCTAAGGGTGTTGAATACTTTCAAAAAATTTTTCTGAAACATTTGTATTTCGTCTTTTGAGAACTCTTTGTTTTCTTGATGTTTAGTGTTTTAGTTTTGTTTTTATTATTGTTATTTTGTTTTTTGGTTCTTTGTATATTCTAGACATTAACCTCCTGCCAGACATACAGCTAGTAAATATTTTCCTCCATTTGGCAGGCTTCCCCTTCACTCAAATGATGGTGTCCTTTGCTGTTCAGAAACTTTTTAGTTTCATGAGGCCACATTTGTTAACTGTTGGTTCAGTGCTTGTGCTACTGGAGCCCTGTTCAGAAAGTCCTTTACTGTCTGTACAAGTTTAAGCATATCCTTTAAACATGATATAAAGGAGAACCTTTATCAGATTCAGGGTTCCAGGTCTTATGTTGAAGTCTTTAATCCATTTGACATTGAGTTTTGTGCAGGAGGAGAAATAAGGGATATTTTCCTTCTACATGTAGCTATCTGGTTCCTGAAGAATTACACAAAATTCTTAATATAACACTTGCAAATTGAACTAAAGAGCATATCATAAAGATCATTCACTATGATCAAGTCAGCTTCATCCTAGAGATATAAGGATGATTCAATGCATGTAAATCAATAAATATAACTCACTCTATAAATGGGCTAAAGAACAAAAGACAGCAACTGTTTTAAGGAAGTCTTTCTGAACTTCAAAATTACCATCTGATTGGAGAAAGGACTGAAATCTAGGTGACTCATAATTCAGGCAGGTAATGGGCATATTCCATCATTTTCCTTTGTTATTATTGTTATCTAGTGCTTGGATGATTTTTTTGTGTGTACTTGTATGTATACATGTAGGTACATTCATACAGGTACATGTTTGTGTGGGTGCATGTGTGTGTGACTAGAGGCCAACTTTCAGTGTTATTTCTCAGGAGCTATCCACTTTGAATTTCGAGACAGGGCCTCTCACTTGGCCCAGAGCTCATCAATTTGGTAAGGCTAACTGGCCACTGAGCCCTGGAGATCCTCCTGTTTTCACCTCCCCAGTGCTGGCATAATAAGCACATTCCACCATGCCCATTTTTAATATTATTTTATTTTAAATTTTGTTTCATTTTACATGCCAACCACAGTTTCCCCTCCCTCTCCTCCTCCCGCTCCCCCTACTTTCTCCCCACTCCACTCCCATCCACTCCTCAGAGACAGTAAGGCCTCCCATGGGGAGTCAATAAGGTCTGCCACATCAAGTTGAGGGAGGCCCAAGCCCCTCCCCCTGCATCAAGGATGAGCAAGGTATCCCACCATAGGGAATGGACTCCAAAAAGCCAGTTCATGTGCCAGGGATAAATCCTGGTCCCACTGCCTGGGGTCCCACAAACAGACCAAGCCACACAACTGTCACCCACATTCTGAGGGCCTAGTTTGGTCCCATGCAGGCTCCCCAGCAGTCAGTCCACAGTCCATGAGCTCCCATTAGCTTGTATCAGCTGTCTTTGTGGGTTTCCCCATCATGACCTTAAACCACCTTGCTCATATCCCTCTTCCCTCTCTTTGACTGGACTCCTGATGCTCAGTCTGGTGCTTGGCTGTGGATCTCTGCATCTGCTTCCATCAGTTACTGGATGAAGGTTCTCTGATGACAATTAGGGTAGTCACTAATCCGATTACAGGAGAAGACCAGTTCAGGCACCCTCTCCACTAACTGTTAGGAATCTTAGCTGGGGTCATCCTTGTGGATTCCTGGGAATTTCCCTAACACCAGGTTTCTCCCTAACTCCATAATGGCTCCTTCTATCAAAATATCTCTTTCATTGCTCTCCCTCTCCATCCCTCCTCCTACTCGACCATCCCATTCTCCCATGTTCTCATCCTCCATCCCTTCCCCTCTCCTCCACCTCCTCCCAGTTTACCCAGGAGATCTTATCTATTTCCCAGGGAGTTTCATGTGTGTCCCTCTTAGGTTCCTCCTTGTTACCTAGTTTCTCTGAGGTTGTGGATTGTAGCCTGGTTATCCTTTGCTTTATATTTAATATCCACTTATGAGTGAGAACATATCATATTTGTGCCTATTTTTTACTTGGGTTCTAGAGATTGAATTCAGGTTGTCATGCTTGTGTGTCAAGCAGTTTACCAACTGAGCTATCTCTCCAGTCCTGCCAATGAATGATATTCAATAACAAATGCAATGGATTGAATCAACGTTCAAGTCATATAACTTACTTTTTTAATTAATATTTTAAAGTAGCACACAAATTAATAGGTTCCATTGTGGCCTTTTCGTATATGGTATGTGTCCCTTTGGCTGATTTTCTTCTTTCTCCCAGATGGTTCTCACTTCTGCTTTCATGTATTCCATTACCTGATCCCCCCAATTTATATTATTATTACCATGTCTATCCAGGAGAATGGAGGCCTCAGGAAGGCAAGGAATGTATTTTGGCTTAGACATTTATGAGCAAGTTGAGTATGCTGTTGTTGATCTGGGATCCTAGTACTTTAGAGGCTGAGGCAGGAAGATTATGGGCAAGCCTGGCCTACACAGGAAGACCCAGTTAAACAAATCCATAAAATGTGCAGGTCTAACTGGACTGGGGAGGGGTCCCAGGGCTGTTCTGGAGCTGCCTGACTTGACCCTAATGTTGTCAGGCCTGCTCTTGGACTGCCCAGTATGGAATGGGCATAGCCCATAGAGATTACATGGCCACCTCTCCTGTATAATGGTACCACTGGGCCTCTGGTAAGGGAGCCTGGTGTGCAAATGGGCCAATAAGCTAAGGGGCACTGGATGACTGTTTCAAAGCCTTGCTGGGCTCTGGCTCCAGGATACTAGAGACACTTGAACCAAGAAATGGCAATGGGTCTTGTCCAGCCTACCTGGTCCTCTCAAAAGTGTAGGCACAGCAGAGGCTAGGTAGGAAAGCCACCCTTTCTGGGTGCTGAGTGATAATATGAGAGTTGACCCAGGATGAACCTGAATAACGGGGTGGCCTTTCTTTATCCTCCATGGCACCTTGTTATGTTGATGTATGCTATGAGGAGAAGTGTTGCCTAGTCTGAGATTGGTCTGTCCTTCTCAGGAGTTATGTTTGTTAGAACACATTGTGGTGCACCAGGATTAGCACAATAAATTAGGATCTGGGAGAGGAGTCTGAAGGTGGAGGTGCAGGGAACCAGAGGATAGGAGGAGCCTGAAAGGGAGCCTTGAGTGAGGGACACAGAAGCCAGCTGAAACATGTTGGTGAGATGGTACAAAGTAGGTGGTGGTGCCTTAACTGTATGTGTATTGTTAGGCCTGAGGACCTCCTCCGTCTTTGTCAATGGGAGTGCTAACTATCTTTTATACAATGCCCAAATCGATTTTAAGCTCTCAGTGTGCTAACCCCACTTCTTAGAGTTCTCTTTTGGGTACTATAAATGGATGCTAAGGCCATTGACAAGCTATAAGATAAAGAAGCATTCTCTACCCCACCTCTCTCTGTTGAGGGGGGGGTGAAAGGAGAGAACTGGAAAACATGAGCTTTCCTGCTTATACTTCCACAGAATGGCCTCTTGCTGGTTGCTTTTAGCTGTCAACTTGACACAACCTTGTATCACTGGGGAAGGGAATCTTAGTGAGGGATTACCTAGATTCAGGTTGGCCTGTGGGCATGTCTGTGGGGGGATGTCTTGATTGTTAATTGACATGGGAAGACCCACCCTGAATGGCAGTATCTTTTCATGGGCTGGACCATGAACTATGTGAGAGTAGAGAAAGGTAGCTGACCATGAAGCAGCAAGCAAAGATGGTTCATTCTCTTGACTATGGCTGGGATGTGACTAGCTGTGCTAACCTTCCTACACCACAGGACTTCAGTTAGAATAGTGTGCCAAGGAAACCTTTTCCTTTCCTCTCTCGACACTGCTTTTCAGTCAGGGTGTTTTTATCATAGCACAGAAAGTAGAACAGGTCCCTGCCTGGAGCATCACTGGCCTTAGAAAAATGTCATCAGTGGCATTATTCGAGGACATCTGGGAAAGATTTCTTTCCTATTCAAAAACAGCACCTTCACTGGACACAGAAGGGCCATAAATGCTGCAATTTCTGTGAAGTATCTTGAAGATGTAAATGAAGTGTTCTTGTGTGAGGCAGGATATTATGTATTAATCATCCAGTTTTCTTTAAGTGTTTCATGTATCAAAGTGCTGACTCACTCATGCTTTAAGCTTGGTCCCAGGTCTTTTCTCCTCTACCCATATTATCTCTTTAGGCTCAAAACGAAGAACAGGCCTTGAGAAGTAAAGGGGGCCTCTGTTATCATGTGATGAACTTGAAGTTGGTTCTGGATGGCATACAGCAATACTGCTCAGGGGACATTGGGCAACATCCCAGAAACAAAATCTTGACTATTTCCAAAAGACCCAAGTGTCAAAGACTGATCTCCAGAGCACTGCTGTTGACAAGTGGCAGAATCTGAGGGATAGGGACTAGTGAGAAGACTTTGGAACTCTGAGGTTGTGTTCTTGAAGTACACTGTGGGCCACTGGATTTCTATTGTTTTGGGCTGGGAGGTGAGTGGTTTTCTCCCCTCCCAATAACTCTATGTTGTGTTGCCTTACCATAGGCCAAGGTCATGAGAAAATAAAACTACAAACTGAAAAGATGTGAGCTGAAAGAAACCTTACTCTTTCTGTTTGTTTGTTTATTTGGTTTGTTATTTTTGAAACTGGGTTTCTTTGTGTAATAGCACTGACAGTCCTGGAACTTGCTCTATAGACCAGACTGGCCTCGAACTCAGAGATCCACCTGTCTCTGCCTCCCAAGTGCTGGAACTGAAGGTGTGTGCCACCATGGCCAGCCCCAGAAACCTTGCTCTTAATGCGTTGACTCTCTCGTAGCTTTAATGTAGTGATAGAAAGCAAATAAACAGCTGGAGGAATTACTATTTTGCCCTAGTAGGAGAAGCTAAGGAGGGATACTGCCTAGCATCCTACAAGGCACCAGCTCTTCTCAGTGAAGAACTGTCATTCTGAAAGTCATGCCTACAGATGTTGGGAAATCTTGACTAGTGAACATTTCCTGTATCAGCTAAATATTTTTGCTACCATATGGTAGAAAACTCTTTAAAGAGTGGGTTTGACATAAGAGGCATTTATGGGTTTTATTTTTCCAGTAACAAAAGTCCAGAAGTAGTTAGTCTACATCTGGTATTTCTTTCAAGAAATTATTTCAAGATGTCTTCTAGCTTCCTACCCTCCATCTGTAACAGCTGACTACTTCATGAACACAAGGTTGCTGCCGAGCCTCCAGACATGCCCAAGAATAATTAGGGAGAGCACAAGGCAAATGACATGAATCAGAAGCCTGTCCCCCTTGTCAGAAAAACAATTTCCCAGAATCTCTACTTGGAAGCATTCTGCTGGTTTCTTTCTTATGAGACAGAATAGAGTTTTGTGAAAGGGAGACTGTGAAAGTTAAAGTATTAGCTAGGAATACTGCTTCTATAAACACAGAGGCTCTGGGATACTGTCCCTATTAACAGTAAGGCTCTAGGATACTGTCCCTGTTAACACTGAGGCTCTAGGAATATTGTCCCTATGAATGCTGAGGATCTAAAAAGACAATGTAAGCATTTTAGTAGACAACCGGCAGCTTCTGCTTTACCTACACACTTGGAAATTAATTTTAGAAAGCAAAAGAGTCCTCATTTCTTTCAATAGAGGGATATTATGTATCACTTAAGAGCAAGTATTAATTTTTAAAATGAGGACGGGGAGATGGCTCAGTGGATAAGAGCATCTGATGCATAAGCATGAGGACCTGAGCTCAAATTCCTCGAACCTATGTAAACAACCAGGTGTGGTCACACATGTGCCTGTAACCCCAGCACTAGAAGAGTAATGGATGCAGAGACAGGAGGATTGTTGGAGTTTGTTGGCTCCCAGGGGTCAGTGACAGATCTGTCTCAAAGGGTAAAGAGTAATAGATCAGTACAACTGAGGTACTCCTTTGACCTCTGCATATGCAGAGAGGTGCATGCACATAGGCTCATCCTCCTCACACATATACATCAATGCACCTGATAGTATGAGCTGAGTTAACTATGATAGTGCACAGCAGAGGGGCTGAGAAGCTGACCTCCAAGTTTAGGTCATGTTGCACTTGGGATAGAAAGTAAACCTTCAGACCTTCAAGGCATAGTGGTTTATATCACCAAAGTCAGTTCTCTCTGGCTCGTGTTACCTGTTGTTTGGTTACTGTTGATTCTGCTCCGTGCTGTGTTTGTCATGGAATCCAGGCTTCTGGAGAAGCCAATAGTTGCAAAATGACCCTCAGCCATTAGATATGACCATTGATAGGAACAACAACAACAACAAAACCCCAAAACCCAAAACCCAAATCCGTGCTACAACGGATGATTTTCTTTTCAAAGATTCTGTTTGGATGTGATTTGTGCATTTTCCATGTATATTGTGTTGGCAGATGCAAGCCTTATGGCCTCCCTGATGTTCACGAGAGTGAGGATTTATAAGCCTTCCCACTGGGAGAAGGGGAAACTGCACACATTTGTCCACAGCTCGTTTCTTCCTGGTGTGCAACACTTTAAAATGAATTCTGTTCAGTCTGTTCCTCAATTTCTCCTCTTTTAATGAAAATATTGGCTATGAGGATGGAGCAAGTGAACCAAAACCACATCCAGGAAAAAAGACAGCCACAACATGCCACTTCAATCACTCATCCAGCAGCTCTTTTCTGTTTTCCTTCTGTATGCTAGGCTTTGTGTGGGTTACAATAACTCTGGCTACAGACACCGTCAAAGTAGCAACTAGAACGGCTTTTCTCAAACCATGGATCATGACCCCCTTTGGGGGTTGCATATTAGATATCCTGCATATCAGATATTTACATTAAGATTAATAACAGTAGCAAATTATAGTTAGGAAGTAGCAATGAAATCATTTTACATGGGGGGGGGGGTCACCGCAACATGGGGAAGTGTATTAAAGTGTTGAAGCATTAGGAAGGTTAAGAACCACTGCCCTAGAATCTAGTATGAATAAGCAACATCCTAGTAAAATGTATGGGTAGGGAAGAGGAACTCAGACTGGAAGAATGGAAATATTCCTGGGAGATGACACTCGAAAAGAGACACAGGTTATCTAGAGGAACAAGAAAAGACAGGGTGGAATTAATGATGATCTGTTAAGACTTCTTCATGGTGGCTAAGAAAAAAAAAAGAATAGTGTCAGATAAGATTTCTGCTCAATACTGTTCAGTGGGAGAGGCAAAATAAAGATGAAGATTTCAAAAAGGAAACCAAGAATTTGTGTATGATGTAATCATTGCAGATGATTAAAGAGTCTACATTTTATAATTACAGCTCCTAAGTGACTTCATCAATATTTCTATATACAAAAACCAGCATAGAAAGCTGAATTTTCTATGTTTTGGCATCAAACTCTTAGTTTTTTTTTTTTTTAAGTTTTAAAGCGGTCTCATTGATGACAGGATAAAGGCATCAGGTACCTAGCCAGAAATCTAACCAGAGATGCCCAAGAGCTAGAGAGGAACAAATATATGCAAACTGCAGCAACATTAAAGAAGACTTCAGTGTACAAATGGAACTGCTTTGTTTAAATGGTTGAAGATGCAATATTATCATGTCATTTCTTCTCTAGTCAATATAGACATTCAATGGGATCCCAGTGCCCTTGGATTATTTTCAACTTGACACAACTCAGAGTCACCTGGGAAGAGAAAGTCTCAGCTGAGGGATTGTCTAAATCAGATTGGTCTATGGCCATGTCTTTGGAGCATCTTCTTGATTGCCAGTTGATGTAAGAGGGCCCAGTCCACTGTGGGTGGTTCCCTCCCTAGGTAGGTGGGCCTGTATTACATAAGAAAGCTGGTTGAGCAGGAGCTAGTAAGTGAGCCAGTAGCATTCGTTTATGGTTTCTTCTTTTATCTCCTGCAGACTGGAAGTGTGAGCCATATAAACCCTTGCCTTCCCAAGTTCCTTTTTGTTAGAGTTTTTTTTTTTCTTTTTTTTAATCACAGCAACCAAATTAAAGTAGAACAGCCAGGACAATTGCAACTGATTTTTGTTGTTGTTATTGTTCTGGCAACTTGTTAAACTGACTGTAAATTTCTAAGACAACATGAAACAACAACAACAAAACAAGAGTAGATAAACGCTCTTGAAAGACATCACAGTAGGATAAAATTTGCTACTAAGTCAATGGTCATTAGTGGAAAATACCATGATGAAACCAAATGAAGTGAGTCTAGTCACACAACAACAATAACAACAACAACAAAATGATCATAGGAAGGAAATTGTTGATGGGAACAGATAGGCTGTTGCACAGATTCTCCAATGGAGGCCTGAATAAATGCATGTTCACCTCAGATAGGGCACAGATAATGGGGCAATGAAATGAATCCACCTAAGTCTAGCTTGGTGAATCAGTGAGTTTCCGGAGGCTACATACATGGAAGAGTGGGTGAAGCGTTACTCAGAGGTGAGGGGTCACTTATAGGAGTCATGGGTGAGGGGTTATTGACAGGAGAATGGATGAGTGGTTGTTTACAGGAGTGTTGAGGGGTTACTCAAAGAAACATGGGTGAGGGGTCATTTAAAGAGTGAAGGGTTGCTTAGAGGAGCGTGGATGAGGGTTACAGAAACATGAGCAAGTGGTTGTTTACAGGATCATGGGGAAGGGTTACTCACAGGAGGGGTTACCCATGGGTGAAAAGTCACAGGAGCACAGATAAGGAGTTAGTCACTAGAGTGAGGTAGACACGAAGGTAGTTACATCACTGAAAATTGACCCCCAGCATGGGTGATCACTCACTCACAAGCTGAATAATTGAACTTCCTTCCCTAACCTGCAGGCACCTCAAGTGTCCCTTCTACCTCATCAATGCTTTTTGCTTATATAGCATAGAGGAGACTTGTGAATTGTAACGTTTTGAGTCTGTGAGCCTTCTCCCTCTCTACAGGATGGAATAACTATCCAATGGAGGCAAAAACTGGGTTAATATTCTTTGAGAAAATGGATATGTATATGATCTAGCATGTGAACATAGAATTGTGCTAAAAGAGACTCATTTCTTCTGACACTTTAAGAGACTAAGAGTGGTGGTGTTGAAGTAGGAAGTAAGTGTGAATTAAAAGTTGATGAGATTTTCACTTGCTGCTCTCTATGTGGTCAATGAAGTAGGAGGAAAAACTGATAACTAATAAGAAGGTTAATAGAAAAAATAATGTATTATGCCTTGGGGGAAGGACCCTGGAATGTTCATTCAGAAACTGAAGTCAAAAGAAGCTCCCTAACTGAGAAAGGCATTTTCTGAGCATCAGAGAGCGCCACTGCATTTGAAGGTGTTGATCTGTAGGCGGGCACTTCTGTTTGAAGATTAGTATCTGTCTAATAACAAGGATTAATACAAGAGTAAGACTATGGCATGGCAACCACTATTCTTTATGTTCTTATTTGTTTAAGATGGGGTCTTTTTAA